>NW_027210906.1:0-295000 GCF_029030835.1 Brachyistius frenatus
CTGCACCATACAGCAGCTTTTCACAACAAAAGTCTCTGAGAATCAGCTCTGTCTGCCAGCAGCCTTGCAACTCAATACCTCGGTGGGAAACTCGATTAATAATGTAACACGGTGAAGGTCATTTACAAGACGTATTTTAAGATTCAGCTTGCAGATTCGTCTGCTGCTCTAAAATTAGGGCCCCTGTTCTTCTGTAAAGGGGCCTCTTCTTCCTAGTCACACATGCTCAAAGGGGGTGTTTTGTAAGAGAGATGTGTTGGCATTGTTCCAACCCTTTCTTCACTGGAGCTGCAACAATTTAGGGGCCCACTGTCAACTGAATCAAGGTCAGCCCCCTCTCCATCCCCCTTCTGTTAATAGTTAGCTCCAAGGAGTTTTCAAAGATATACATATGGCAAATGTAATCAAGTCAGCGTCTGGGGACAGCAAAGATAAGGTTGAATGAACACTCTTGATTTCATTTATTTCCTCACCTTCCTTACTTTATTTACTTTGATTAGAGATAAATATAATATGCAAATCTTCTTTAATGTAGAACTGATGGCAGACAAAGAAGTAAGTTCATTACATTTGTTTTTAAAGGGAGCTCTAATCTCATTTCATTGAGATGATACAGACAACCTTTATTGCGTATAGGAACCTGGTTGAAAATATATTTTCAAAGCATAAAATGGATCAGTCAATGCCTTCAGTTGTTTTCCAGCCATGCTACTGTCAAATCAGAAACAAATTCTGTTTACAGTGTACAAAATAAAATGAACTGTCTGTGGCTGCTACGCAACAATACAAAGATGATCGAGCATATATACTCAGACTGTTGAACTCAGTGTCCTTTCACATTTAAAAGAGGTTTGTATTATCTGTGAAAAGATTGCTGTCCCAGATCTCATGACGCTGTGGTTTCGCCAATAAACACCACAGAAAGTTATGACGCCATCTTCGTCGGAGTGATTGCGACTGGTCTAACTTAGTCTGCCTTTTCACCTCTGATGTCTGGGGTGAATGGAAAACAGTTGGATAGGATTTCCAGATTTATGCCAGAGCGGGAGAAGAGGGCAGGAAGGTCAAAGTGGCAACAGGGTCCTTCTACAGTATGTAGGCCACAGATTGTTTTGGGGGAATTACAAGAGCACTGAATAGGAAGCAGCCTCCATTTCCTCATTGTCTATTACACATATAGAAAAGTGATTTTTAGATCAGAGTCACCCCTTTTCCTCTCAAGCAGAGTCATACGTCATCAGAGCTTTGACAGCCAACGCCGGCTCATGAACACCTCGACAACCATAAACACTTTTGAAGGTTGACCGAGTTCAAGGCTTTATTAAGTCTTTAGCTGTGGAGCTTCGTAATCACGACTATTCGATTTAAGCATCATTTTTAGGCCTTAGACATGGTGATGTTGCTAAATAATTTCTCATGTCCTTTCTTGTCCCTGCCTCGTCTTCAACCCACCAGACCCGTCAGACCATGAACTACGTGGGCCAGTTGGCAGGTCAGGTGTTTGTCCAGGTCAAAGAGCTGTACCGAGGCCTCAATCCAGCCACCCTCTCTGGTTGCATTGACGTCATCGTAGTGAGGCAGCCCGATGGCTCCCTGCAGTGCTCGCCTTTCCACGTGCGCTTTGGCAAGATGGGTGTCCTCCGGTCCCGAGAGAAAGTGGTAAGGCGATCAAAGCAAGGTATCTATTTTTAGGGGGAAAAGTTTGTTCAGCTCTTACTCTCCCCCGCTTCACTCCTCTCTCCTCCAGGTGGACATGGAAATCAATGGAGAGCCTGTGGATCTACATATGAAGCTCGGGGACAATGGAGAGGCGTTCTTTGTGCAAGAAACAGAAAATGATCAGGTAATGATCAGGAAAATTACTATGGTCATGACATTTTGTCATGGATGGATATAATAAAGATGGTTAATCTGTTTTAATTTGAAGGACAAGCAGTGAAGTGCTTTACTATACCGAGGATGTTATTTGAAGGGTAATACATTTAAATAATTCAAATAAAAACAAGATTCAAATGAAATCACATCATTCCTGCCTCACTGACATCCTAAAACCAAGACACACCCATGTTTACGAGCGGGAGGCATTATCCAAACTGTTTTCCTCCTTACACGTCGTCACAGTAGTTTGAACAAGTTCACGCTGTGTGCAGAGTTGGCACCGCAGCCAGGAATTTTTTCCTTTCCTTTTGCAGACTTGCTCTGTTCATCAGTGAGTCCTGAAGGCAGCATTTCCCAACCCCGGCTCTCTGACCTATATTAAATTGTGTGGCCCTAAAACTGAGGATAAATCTAAAGAGTGAAGTTTCTTGCCAGAGAAATAAGTATTTCAGATGTTTTATTGGTTGTGAATTTGGCTTTACTGTTAGACAAATGGCTGAAGTTGGACTAGTTTAATATATTAAGTCAGAAATCCTCCATTCTCTCTAATTTTACTTCAATTTTTTATGTTTATGAAGCCTGTGAGAGCCATCCAAAAGTCCTTTTTATGGAAAAATAATTTCCCCTTTTTTATGGAAAGCTGGCTTTTCCATTGTTTTCATTTGGTTTTCTGAAGTTTTGAGTTGCAGATTGAAAGAGTCAAGTCACATGTAACGTCATGATAAAATGCCTTTATTTCTGCTATTGTATACACACGAGGAAGTGTGCAGCCACATAAACAAGCAATAAAGCACTGAAGCCGGGGAGAGGAGGGGGGGGGAGCGCTCCAACAAGGAAAGTGGGTGATTTATTTCCCCCAGAGTGGGGTCAGATTACCCGACTGGAGCGAGGAAGGGAGGAGCATTGTGTCTTGGAACCCATTTTCTTGGCACAGGGGAGCAAAACGTGAGGCAGTATTGTCAAACCACAAATCATACGGTTATAAAAGTTTTCTTCTCTCTCTTTCTTTTCATATGTCTGCATGCATGCGCACACACACACACACACACACACACACACACACACACACACACACACACACACACACACACACACACACACACACGGTACACATTTACACTACCCTGTACCAACAACAGCAGGACACCCTCCTAGAAAGCCTTTTTCTTTCCTAGAAGGAGCGATGAGGAAATGGACTTCGGAGAACGAAGGAACAGACTGCTGTTTCTGATTGGCTGTTTCATTCTTTGGCACCCTTTCATTTCAAGTTTCTGCAAACAGTTTGGCAGTGACTGGGCACCTTTGCCTCACGTTAAACTCGTGCAGTAAACTAACAGTCATGATTTAGTGGGAATTTTTCCAAACTTTAAGATGTACTTTGAAAGTGTTGATAAAAGGATGCCTGCCAGGCAGTGTTTTTGATGCCACGTTTTTGATTAAGTTAATGGTTTCATGTTAATGCCAGAGATAATATGGCTGGTTGCTCAGTCACATGTTGTTTTGTCTGGATAACTTTCAAATAAGAAAAACAAAATGGTCCTCTGTGTTGCATGTAGACAGAAGGCACCTGCAACACTTAATTTCAATGCAAACATTTAGGATTCGTAACATTTAAAAGTCTCAAGTTCACTCAAAATTCTACACAGTTTCTATATGTTGAGATTCTTCGGTGTCAAGTTCAAGAAATCCCTCACTATTTCACTACTTCTGTTTCTGCTCCAAACAGGAAGTGGTTCCCTTCCACCTGGCCACGTCTCCCATCCTGTCAGACGGGGCCGCTCTGATGAGCTCCTCCCTGATGCTGGGGAAGAGCTCCGGGCCGCCCATACAGACCCTGGGCGCCATGGGGAGCAACGGGGAGAACGGCGGTGGGGTGATGAAGAAGAGGAGGAAGCGGAGGAGGAAGGCTCGGGCGGACAGCATGAGGAGGATCGGCGACTACTCGGCGGACGAGGACATGTTCACCATAGACATCAGCTCAGACGAAGGGACGAGAATGGGGAGCAACAGGTAAGAAAGGATAGAGAGGAAGAATGGAAGTTTGTGTGTGTGTGTGTGGTGAGGATGAAGGAAATTAAAAAGGAATTGGATAACTGTTGGGAAATACTGGAGGAAATACACAGAGGATACACGTGACAGTGTGAGGGAGGGTGAATGGGTGGACAGTGAGATAAACAGCAATTCATCACCAAAATGAGCTTTTGAGAGCAGCTGCAAAGAAACAGGAGTCTGCCAGGCAAGAATGAACAGACTGTAGTGGAGAAGCCTTCTGCTGTGGCACCGATACACACACACACACACACACACACACACACACACACACACACACACACACACACACACACACACACACACACACACTGATAAGATGCTTAAAACCATATGGAAAACATTATGTCTGCACTGTGATTTCACAGGAAACGTCCTCACTGCGTGGTTTTTCTTTCGTGTCATGCGCTGTGCAGTATTCAGTGTAAAACATTGGTATCGTAGCTCACTGCATGTCTGCATAGAATTAAATACAGCAGCATCTGTAAATAAGTGCCCAATAATAACACATATTCTCATCTGTGTGAGGGGGGAAGGGGGGTCCATTACATCTGAATTCTGGCTCCTCTCAACTTTACACGGGTGTAAAACAACACCAGGTTTTTACATTCTCAGAATCCCACAGAGTGCTGCAGCTTCTGGTATTCAGTAAACAGGATGGTTGTATACAGAGTGTAAACAAAGGAAACTTTAACTGCTTCAAAACAACATTTCTTTATGCACTTTTGGGTATATATAGGCAAATTATTTTGATCTTTTTGGAAGTCATATTTTTGCACAATATCAAACCATCATGCAGGTTGGAAAAAAAAAAAAAAAGGCACAGATGCCAGGTTGACAGCAGTCTCAATGGGCTGCAGGCGTATTGCAAACCAGTTCAGGCATGCTGTGTGGTTCTTGTTATGGGAAATGGGAGGAAAAAGGAAATTTCAAATAACAAAATAACAGACAGATTGTATGGAGTTAGACTGTGATGTCTGTGCGTGTGTGTGTTTGTGTGTTACAGGCCTTCTGCTCGGGATGTCTTGAGAGAGGAGACAACAGTTGGTTCGACCAGCGTGTCTTTCACACAGACTGGCATCTACACTCGTTCAGATGGGGACTGGAGCCCCATCCAGAGGTGCTCCACTCACACAAAATCTACACTCACCTGCAGAATATTTAGAATAAACCGATGAATAACTTTTATTTATCACCTCTTCCTCTCTCAGCCCCGGAAACTTTCGCCCCACCTCTCCCAAGAGTGACTCTGAGCTGATGAAGAAGATGTCCGACGCAGACAATCAGAACCCAGCCATGCACTGGGCGTGGGGAGAGCTGCCACAGGCCGCCACGGTAGGAAAGCATCCGCTGTGAACACATCTGATTATCTGTTGTAGGTCGAGTGCTGTCAAAGTTGCAGTATTCTCATCATCATCCTCTTTCCCAGCCGTCCTTCCTCCCACTGAAGTCCAACTCTCCGCCAGTTTGCCCTGTATCCATCCCCGTGTCTAAAAGCACTCACTTCCGTGTGATCACTCACGAGATGTCTTCAGAACAATGCGGTCCCTGCTCTGAAATATCAGCGCTGCGGCTGCTGATGCCGGAGGGGACGGTGGTCACAGAGGAAACAGTCGTCACAGTCGGGATGGAGTCCGAACCCTCGAGGATGGAGTCTCAGACAGCGACTTCGGAGACGCAGGTCACAGCAGCGGGAGGCGTGGCGGCTCGTATTACGGCCGACATGGAGGAGACGCTGCCTCGTCCGCAGGGCAAGACAGACTCCCCATCTAAGAGAAAAGGTAACAGTCGATATTGTTCCATAAAAAGCCAGTTAAACCAGTTTTTCCCTCGGGGTACGATATCGCTTCCAGATCTCTCAGCTGTATTCCTATATTTGGCTTGTGGTGGTATTTTATTTTCGATGCACCACAAACCAAATATCATTCCATGCTTTGTATCAGGGTGAGCAGCTGCAGCTCAAAATAGTAAATCAACAGTGATCTAGGTGCTAACCAGGACAGCTAAAAGAAAAATTATCTTCTAGTTTAATTTTGCACTGATTTAATTATGTTAAAAAGACATATTTACATCAGTAAATTATGCAAATCTCTGTCTATTAACATAAACATGAACACAGACAGGAAATTGGATTTGGTTCTGATGAAGACGCTTCACTTTTTCAGGCTAACTCAACAGTTCATCGCCACCATAAAGATCCATCCGCAGTCTTTTTCATAGTGCATCAGGCCAAACACTGATTTCATTTTTCCTGTCAAAACTGAGTAGGGAAATAATTTTTGGGATGGATAAACCACAGCTGACGGTTGATTTCACATGGGCCTTTTCTATGTTGCAGACAAAAGGAGCCGCCATCTTGGCTCTGATGGAATTTACCTGGATGACATCACCGGGCTCGAGCCTGAAGTGGCAGCCCTTTACTTCCCTAAGAGGTATTTTGACAGACACAAAAGCGTGTGAAGGATGCTTTAACTCAGTGGTACCTCTGAACTGCTGCCACTTTCTGGTCCACATCATCAATGTCTCCTCCTCTGTAGTGGCAGCGGGGCAACAGCGAGGAGCATGTCTGACCCGGGCCTCCACAGCACCAGTTTGTCTCCGCAGTCAGTCAGCTCTGGAGGAGACAGCGGAGTGGACAGCTACTGTGACCACATGTCCGACCTGCCATCCATCGCCATCTCTCTGTGTGGAGGACTCACCGACAACAGGGAGATCACGAAAGGTACATGATCGATCGACACGACGCGACTCCCTGGATACGCTTCACGCACCGTGTTGTGAGCTGTTGAACATGACACGTGTGTTTTTGCCTTCACAGAGCAGTTTCATGAGAAGATCATCTCCTATCAGCAGTTCACAGAGAACCCGTCCGTCATCGACGACCCCAACTTAGTCGTGAAAATTGGCTCGAAGTAAGACATGCTCACTTGGATTTATCTGTCACACACTGCAGCAAAAATAACAGGCCTAATGGATAGTTTTTATCAAATAAATTTGGCTGACAGTGTTTTGATAGAAATATATATATATTTTTTTCCTTAGGTACTATAATTGGAGCACTGCGGCTCCGCTTGTCCTGGCTATGCAAGCCTTTCAGAAACCTCTGCCAAAGGTAAAAGACTACAGAACACACAGCACAAATACTAATGAATCTGTATTACATGAAAAGCTTTCCCCCTTCTGTCTGAAAGCGGTACTGCATTATTTATGTCTGAATCTCTGTACAGATCTCTTGGATATCTCTTCTATTACATTACATTATACTTAATGTGTGATCTATAACCCTACAACCTTACAATCTTCTGTAGCTGCAACTACGGACAAACATGCACTGAATCTGTGTTATTTCGGCCCTCAAGTTGTCTTCCTCTGTGTTCTCTCCCTCTCCAACTCCATCACTCCCCCCTCCTCCACTCCATCGGTCCATTCATCCATTTATCAGTTCTCTTGCCTCAGTTATATTCACTCAACCTTAGAGTTCCTTCTCTGCTGTCTGACTGGTGTCTTGGGCTACAGCTCTGTATGGCAGAGTCATTTCAACTCTATTACTATCTTGTTTTTTCATCCATTGTTCTGTTTTTACTTCCTCTACCTCCCTCGTCCTTCCTTCTCTTTCCATCTCTCTTCCCCAATACCTGCTCTCTCACTTTATTTTCCCCCGTCCCAGCCGCAGACACATTCTTGATTTATTTAGTCGATTCATTCATTCATTTAATTGATTTATGGTCCGGTTTGATTTCAGTTTTTTGTTTTAAATGTGTTTTTTTATGGCGTTGTGTTGTTGTTGTTGTTTTTGGGTTGTGCGTACCACTTCAGGCTGCAGTGGAGAACATCATGAAGGAGAAGATGCCCAAGAAAGGAGGGAGGTGGTGGTTTTCCTGGAGAGGCAGAAACAACAGCGCCAAAGCGGTAATTTCTTATTTTCTGCTGATACAGTCAGAGTTTCTGGAGGAGGTTGGAGCTTATTTCACATATTTCTGTGTCATTTGTTCAGTAAATGAGTATGAAATTGCTCTTGTAGGATTCGGCCTCTGAGCTCGGCGCCTGTGGCTCTGCTGAGCAGATCGGGAAAATGACGAGCAGGTAAGAAAACACTCCCACCACAAAAAAAAAACCTCACTCATAATTTAACGGCTCATTTCCAACATTTAACGATCTGTTGACCCGTCCGACGACAGACATAAAGAAGAGTCATCCTCGAGTGATGAAGAACACAGGGCAGCCATGCAGAGCTCTAACACTCTCCAGTCAGATGCTGGACTCACATCAGGGGGCGTGTCTTATAAGAAAACACTCCGACTCACATCAGAGCAGCTGGTGAGGACACAAATTTGGATATATTTAAAACAATCCCTCAGACTATTACTGTAAGAATAAACTCTGAGTTGGTTTTCATGTATTTTCTCTCCTCCCCAACCCTCCCTCCATCCCCTCCCCTCTCGCTCGCCCTCTCTCTCCCTCTCTCTCTCTCACACACATTTGCATTCACACACACACACACACACACACACACACACACACACACACACACACACACACACACACACACACACACACACACACACACACACACACACACACACACACACACACACACACACACACACACACACACACACACAGCTGTCTCTTCAGTTGCAGGACGGTCCTAATGATGTTATGTTCAGCGTGACCACTCAGTACCAGGGAACCTGCCGTTGTCAGGGCACCATCTACCTCTGGAACTGGGACGACAAGATCATTATCTCTGACATCGATGGAACCATCACCAGGTGTGTGATACGTGTGTTTATACACTTTTACCTTTTATTTAAATTTAGTTTGGCGTGAGAACCGGGTGGATACAGAAATGGCTCCAAATATAGGGTCATCTGTATGCAGATTTTTTTTGTGTGTGTGGCCTCAGTTACTATTTAATGGCTTGGAGGGTTCAGTATGGTAAAGTAAAGTCTCCATAGCGGTTTGTCACATTTATTTAATGTTGCTTATAAAGCAATTTTTTATTTGAAGATTAAATGCACAGCCTCATGAATGCAAATATTTAGGAGAGAGCGGTGGTAAATATCTTTTAATCTTAATAATTTTATTTTCTTTCAACCTAAAATTAACATGATTTCAGATCTCGTAGGCTAAAAAAATTGGCCAAGAAAGTCATTCTTAACAGTATGTTTGAGACTAAAGAATAGTCCCTCACATGCTCCAATGTCTCTTGTTTGTCTTTTTGTGTCCAGGTCAGACACTTTGGGTCATATTCTGCCTACTTTGGGGAAAGACTGGACTCACCAGGGAATTGCACACCTCTACCACAAAGTCAGCCAGTAAGCATTACTTCTTTTTAACACTCTATTGTCACAGTGTTTTTTTTTTAATGAAACATTAAAGCAGTGTTTAAGCAAAACATAGAGGCACAAATTGCAAGAAATCTTTTACATATATTATAGCAGACAGGCAAAACAAAACTCTTCAAATCATCTGAATAATTTACAAGCATACGTGATTGTAAGTGTTATCACTTTGTATTCATCACATGTTGTTGTTCTCTCTATATTCATCTCCTCTCTCTCCATCAGAAATGGTTACAAGTTCCTGTATTGTTCCGCTCGAGCCATCGGCATGGCGGACATGACCAGAGGTTACCTCCACTGGGTCAATGAGAGAGGCACCATGCTCCCCATGGGTCCCGTCCTCCTGAGCCCGAGCAGCCTCTTTTCAGCTCTGCACAGGTAATTCACACACACAAACACACACTCTTCTAAATCTACACGCTCTTGTCATAAAACAAACTGTTTCAAAAATCAGGGGAACCTTCAGTGTTGTAGATTGATTGTGGGTTTTTTTTTTCCGTGTGTGTGTTTGACAGGGAGGTGATTGAGAAGAAGCCGGAGAAGTTTAAAGTGAAGTGTCTCACGGATATCAAGAACCTCTTCTACCCCAACAAAGAGCCGTTCTACGCAGCGTTTGGCAACAGACCGACGGTATACACACACATCTTCACACATTATGTACAGTATATTTAATTTGATGAACTTATCAAACACACTTTGGTATAAAAATCAGTGATGGGAAATCAATGCCATTTATGCAGTAGGCTACTGTATATTGTAGGCAAAGTTAACTTTCGATAAATCTCTAACTTTAAATCCCTTTTTTCATCTTTTTATATTTGTAGGATGTATTTTCCTATAAAGAAGTAGGAGTGCCACTGAACAGGATTTTTACAGTAAACCCTAAAGGAGAGCTGGTGCAGGAACACGCCAAGACCAACATCTCATCGTAAGTCCTGCATCCATCTCCATTAACTGTACTACAGTATAGTGATTTCATCACATTCATGCATCTCACTAAAACAACCTTCCTTTAGTTATGTGCGTTTGGGCGAGGTGGTGGACCACGTGTTCCCTCTGAAGATGCGAGCCTCCTCCTCGGACTTCCCCTGCTCAGACACCTACAGCCACTTCACCTACTGGAGGCAGCAGCTCCCCCGGGTGGAGCATCATGGAACTACACCTCCACAGACTCCGGACCCCAGCAGCTGACTACCTGCGGCCTGATCAGCTCCCCCCCCCCCCCCCCCCCCCCGGAAATGGTTACATGCGTGTGATATTATTGTCGATTTTTATATCGATGATGGAGCACTTTTTGTAGTGCACAGCAGAGAGTCAACCTCAATCTGCTGTGAGAAGTCTTAACGCACAAGATGGATATAATTCAGCGCACTTTTATCTAAAGATGGCCTCTGTGGTCATATGACTAGATGTATGTATATAAGAAATAATAGTAATTTATTCAGGCAGCTTAGCACAGATGTTATTTTGGAGGGAGTGTTCACATTATCTCAGTCGCTATTTATCCACACAGTTGTATTCTGTATTTAACAGATACGATGGCATCTGTTCAGCAGTGCTCACGTCCATACGGTGCATACCCCAGAGAGCAAGTTACTTAAACTTTTGCCAAATACTCGATTTAAAATATATTTTCTTACTCATGAACTTTTTCACTGAAGACTCAATCAGCATGGAGATGCAGCTCCATATATGCAGACTAGTTTTACTATGTAGCGTTACTATGTGTGTGTGTGTGTGTGCGCGTGTAATTTATCAGTCTGTTTGAAACTGTTAGTTATATAGTGCATCAAAATGTATTATCAAACTCAGTAAATGAATGACCATATCTATGTAGCTTTACAAAGGTACGCTGAATGAATATGAATTGTTAAGACAATGCAGTGCCAAAAAAGAACAGAAAAGCACAACATTTAATTGCCATAACCATTCGCTTCCTCTTTAAAATATATCTTTACCTGCGAGATCATGTATTTTATTTTTGTATCCGAACCACTGTGCATGTGTTGATGTCATTTCTGTGGTGAGCTTTGTTAAATGTATTTTAATTTTCATCCATTCAGTTACAGCTCACAGAATAACACCTGACTGTTGACTATCTGATCAGAAACTCACTGATACTGTAGAAAATGTAGCTTACACCTGTGTGGTTCTTTTACTGTAGCTTTACTCCCATCACTTGAAGCAAAACCCACATCTGGAAATCTTAATCAGACTCTCTCGGGCGTAGAAAAAAAGGCCACGGTGTTAAAAGGAGTGTTTGACCTTTTTCTTTGTAGCAGACTCATGAGAGATCTTTATTTCCCATAATACTACAGATAATATGAGGTCATACTCAGTATAAAGGTGGGGGCTGTTATCATAGCAACCTGCTGCTGAACGTATCAGCTGATTGTATAATAGCAATGAGCCTACAGTTCAGTTTATGAGAGAAGATGTGTATGTCATTCTTTAGCAATGCTATTATTCTTTCCATGAAAGAGCTAAAATAGCCTGAAATGGTTTTATTTTTGCCTTAACTGTGAGCATGATCAATAATTTGCTCAGTTATCTTTTGACCAGTTCATTGTTAAATTGGTGTAATCGAACTCAATAAAAAAAATACTTTGTTACTGCAGAGAGTGTGCGTGTCCTTTGTGTTACTTTTTAGAACAATCACAGCTTTTTTTGTGTGCATTTTTTGCAGAGTCCATGAGCCAATCTTGAAATGATATGCAATTAATTTGATTATTTGTGTAATTAATTAATACAGTATATATATATATAGTATTAATGAACATTTTCAGTGAGAACTTTTATAGTACTAGAACAGAAGGGAAATTACGCAACTGTGCACCACGCGCATAAGTGATGCTTTATCCCAGTCTATGTATCAGACTATGTATCAGTCTATGTATCAGTCTATGTATCAGTCTATGTATCAGACTATGTATCAGTCTATGTATCAGACTATGTATCAGTCTATGTATCAGTCTATGTATCAGACTATGTATCAGTCTATGTATCAGTGTATGTATCAGTCTATGTATCAGTCTATGTATCAGACTATGTGTATGTATCAGTCTATGTATCTATGTATCAGTCTATGTATCAGTCTATGTATCAGACTATGTATCACTATGTATCAGTCTATGTATCATGTATGTATCAGTCTATGTATCAGTCTATGTATCAGTGTATGTATCAGTCTATGTATCAGACTATGTATCAGTCTATGTATCAGACTATGTATCAGTATCAGTCTATGTATCAGTCAGACTATGTATCAGTCAGACTATGTATCAGTATCTATGTATCATCTATGTATCAGTCTATGTATCAGTGTATGTATCAGTCTATGTATCAGTCTATGTATCAGTGTATGTATCAGTCTATGTATCAGTCTATGTATCAGACTATGTATCAGTCTATGTATCAGACTATGTATCAGTCTATGTATCAGTCTATGTATCAGTCTATGTATCAGACTATGTATCAGTCTATGTATCAGTCTATGTATCAGTCTATGTATCAGTCTATGTATCAGTCTATGTATCAGACTATGTATCAGTGTATGTATCAGACTATGTATCAGTCTATGTATCAGACTATGTATCAGACTTTGTATCAGTCTATGTATCAGACTATGTATCAGTCTTCGTATCAGTCTATGTATCAGTCTATGTATCAGTCTATGTATCAGTGTATGTATCAGACTATGTATCAGTCTATGTATCAGTCTATGTATCAGTCTATGTATCAGACTATGTATCAGTGTATGTATCAGACTTTGTATCAGTCTATGTATCAGTCTATGTATCAGTCTATGTATCAGTCTTCGTATCAGTCGTAGGCTGTGCAGATACTATATTTGTCTGACACAATCATTTGATACCTCTCGGCTTCCTCTGCTCTCGTGCACAGCGGTGTTGGACGTTACTGGAGGAGAAAGGGGCGGGTTGGTTCAAATGAGCGGGAGGAGTTTCCAAAACCCAGCGACTCCATTGGTCCGGACCCCGGGGTGCCGAGAGGCGGAAGGAGACCTCTGACGGTACGGACAAACCAAGTCGATGAAGACAGCCACCTGCGAGGGTCGCCTTTGTCTTCGTAAAGAATGACGGTAGGACACCTGACTGCACTTTTCTGTTTAACATCCACAACACTTGTCGTTGCCTTTCCGTCCGCTCTGTCGACGCTTCTTTCGAGTTGTAATTGTTAACTACGACTAAAGTAGGCTGTATTTTAAGAAGCTTGAGTGAGGCTGTCGGAGAGAAATACTAACTCGGTAAGTGCACAAAGAGCTGCTGAAACTTTGGCCTACTTGCGAACAAATTCACCACTTGTTTCTCAACACGCTGCTCCAACCGATATTAGAGGGTCATAGTACAAAACGCAACGAGTCCCTGCGTTGTGTCGTTAATAACTCGGCGTGATTTGTGGGTAAAAAAACAACAACTTTTAATTCGTCATAAATGGCTTTTCAAAATAAAAGACATTAAACGTTTAATTTCCTAATGAATTTTTCCCCTTTAAAAAATAAAAATAAAAATGCAAAAACTATAGAAATGCCACTTGATATGTGCATTTGAAGCTTGAAACGTCACCACATCAGAGTCATGCCAGCAGCATATTGGCATCTAAACTCCCATGTGCTAATCAGACTGAAGGTGAGCACAGGAATGTTCCCCCAATGGGAAAGCAGCCGTCTAGTATCAAGCTCTGCACATACTGCACAGATGGGTGACGAATGAAAGGAAATAGTTGAATGCTCGACCTCTGCAGTGAGAGGATCAGGTGTCTCTGTTATGCTGTGGAGGGCATTTTGCTGCCATGGTTTTCATCCGCTTTTTTCCCTTGGAGGGAAGTGTCACTACAAATCAATACAAAGTTGTTCTATGATGAGAAATCCTGATTTTGGTGGTCTCTTCCCTGGATGACAGAGCACACGGGGTCACTGGACAATATGATGATGTAAAGAGTATAAAAATAACAGTGGTGTCCTTTTCAAACACCTGTCGTGGTTTTTGGACCCCCGTGTTAGACAGCGCTGTCTACCACCATCAATGAAACACTAAATGAGGAAATATCTTTTGGAAGAACAGTCTTTCAACCCTGCAGCAGAGTTTAGAGACTCATGGTATCGATGCCAAGACTCATGTCAGCTGTTCAGGTGGCACATCATGGCTCAACACCTTTCCAAGACACTATATGCTGCTTTTTCTTTCTTTAATATGTCACCGTCAGGCTCACAAGGTTATAATAAACAAAACACATCTTTGTGGTTGTTGTTTTTTTGTTGTTGTTTTTTTCCTTGACTTGACACTTTTCTGTTCCAGGTTTCCCCAGCAACTAACTGAACACTTTAACATCAGCATGACTTCTTCCTCCAGTTCAGAGATTCAGGCAGAGCAGGCCTGGAAGATGAGGAGGAGTTTGTGGATATATTGGAGGAGCGGAGGCACAGCAGTGACCTTGGCCATGCCCTTAGGACCTTTAACCCCCAGCCGTTCAAAGGAGCCGCAGCCTGCTCCACCGCCGACCTCAACAAAGCCGTGCTGGAGTCCCAATATCTGCGCTACGTGGCGAAAGAGGTGCGAACGAGTCATTTTTAAAAGATTTAACAAAGAAGTTACACATTTGCGGCGTGATCAATATCTTCTCCCCCCACGGTCCTCCTCAGATTGCCATGGAGACGGGCTCGTCGACGGAGGAGGTGAGAGAAGAGGTTTGTGGGATTTTGGTGGAGATGTCTCAAAACCTGCAGCTGGGCTTCGTCAGGCTGATGGGATACACACTCACCAAGGTGTTGAAAAGGCTCTTCACCAGCATCTCTGTCAACATGGAAGGACTCAACACGGTCAGGACCAATTAGAAATCAGTAGTTTACTCAACATCACGATTAATTACTCATGATTACATACAAAATTCAGCTGTTGACCTGGATGCTATGTGGTGTCTGGCCATGTACACAGTTGTTTTTATTGGCATGCTTGTCTGTGTTGCTCAACAAAGCAAAGATAATACGTCTCGCTTTGATGATTCTTTTAAATATTATTAGTGTGGTCAATCCTTTTAGATGACTCATAAATGCACCTTTTTAATATTTTGTTTAGAAGAATCTTAATCTCTATGATCTTACAAAAGGCTAAAATACAACCACCACATGTACTGTTAAGATGTAAACGAATGATAAAGGTTTATTTTCCTTTTTAGCCGTGAATGGAAAATTTGGAAGTATTTTTTACACACATTTTAGACACTATTTTGAAAAATATATTTTCAGGACATCAGCACTTTTTTTTTTTTTCACATTTGCTGCTACGTAGAGTATGACAGGAAACCTACTGCTGATACAGTATTTAAATTGTTTTCTTTGAAACTTCTTTCATTTTTCTGGTGCTGCAGCTCCAACAGGCCGTTCAGGAGAGTCCCGTGATCCTGATGCCCAATCACAGAAGCTATGTGGACTTCTTGGTCATCTCCTACATCCTGTTCACCTACGACATCCCAATACCTGTTATTGCTGCAGGAATTCGCAAGTATCTATTTCAATTAAAACAAAATGTCTGGAGTTGTTTGCACTGTAGCACAGAAACAAAGGTACAGACCCTGACTTCCTTTTAACTCGCATCATTTCGTCTCCGCTGTAAAGCTCTTGCAGGGATGAAGGTCGTAGGAGAGATACTGCGTCGCTCTGGAGCTTTCTTCATCCGACGTGGCATCAGATCTGACAAACTGTACTGGGCGGTGCTGTCAGAATATGTCCGCACCATTGTCAGGGTGAGACCTACAGTGATCGGCTCCATCAGCCAAATTAAAGTCAAACTTTTGTAACTGTTCGGACATGGCTTCTTTAAGTTTTCATCAATCCATCTTTGGCTATCAGCTGCTGTATTTAATCACCATTAAAAAAAAATGGTTTTCTATAGAAAGGATTTGCCCCGGTGGAGTTTTACGTGGAAGGTTTGAGGAGTCGCACTCTGAAGTCTCTGACACCAAAGTTAGGTGAGTGTTCAGCGTGTGCGTGTGCGTCCGAGGGAAAGGAAGCATCTGTCTTCGAGGGTGCATCTTAACATTTTGGACCATTTTGATCTTTGTTGCTTTGCAGATGAGCATGATGGTCTTTTCCACTCTCTGTTTCTCCAGCCAACCTCTCAATTACAGATATATCCAACAGACTAAAAGATGTTTGGTTATTTAGGGTCACAGTAGCCTTTGTAGGTTGTTATTCTGCTACTGTAGCTGTGATGATATGTACTAGGTTGTTTTTCACACTTGCACAGTTTAGCTGCAGTGGCCAGCAAAAGGGCAGTAGCAGCATTTATAGACTATTTGAAAACAGTTAGAGTACTTTCTCCATTTTAAATTTCCATATTTTCAAGCAAAAAATTATTTTCATTGTGACCTTGGAGTGCGCTTGTTCAAAGGCCGACGTCTATGCAGGCCTGTGTTTCTGCTCTACGGCGTCTGTATGTGTCTGCAGGTATGATGCACATGGTGCTGGAACCCTACTTTAAAGGTGAGGTGTATGACATCACACTGTTGCCCATCAGTATCAGCTACGACCGAGTGCTGGAGGAGTCGTTGCTTGCACACGAGTTGCTGGGTGTCCCCAAGCCTAAAGAAAGCACTTCGGTAAATCTGGTCACATTCCTCACTTCATCAAGAATTTATAATGAAGCCTCCCCACCTTCCAGCAGCCACGTGTCCTTTTGGTTCTTAAAGCATGGCTTTTTTTATTTTTATTTTTTTATTTACCTCCTTTCTTTTAGACAGAGAGGGTCACAAATATGTTTTTTTTTTTTTTGTCTCACTTTTTCTCTGCAGGGTCTCCTGAAGGCCAGCAGAGTTCTGCAGGAACATTACGGCAGCATGCACGTGAACTTTGGCCGACCCCTGTCTGTGCGACAGCTGTGTGAGGGCAAGATAAATCGCTGCCAGTACAACCTCATACCCAGGTAAAGAAAAATTAAATCTTCAGAAATTGTGATCATGTGCGCGGCTGTAACCATGATGTTAGTAGGCACCAACTACGAATGTTTACCAAACTGGCATACAATGATCTCTACTGTGAACCATCACGATGGGCGATAACATTGAAGTTGTTGTTGTTATTTTTTTTACATTTGAAGTGTTGGCTCCTTTGTCAGTCCACATTCACATTGGTAATTTCTTAACAGAGTATATAAATGTTTAATTTATAATTATTTGAAGATTCAAACAGTATCCCGCTTCATCCGGCCCAGGTTGAAAAACTCTGAGGCGCTAATTACAGCTCATTGGTGTGACTAATCAGCAAAATTTACTATATCTACAAAAAATGTGGAAACTCTGCTATACTATTAGGACTGCATCATTTATTTTTTATCACACAACGTGGACCATAATACAGTGAACCCTTGTTTTTCGCGGGGGTTACGTTCCAAATAGAAACCGTGATAGGTGAAATCCGTGAAGTAGTAACCTTTATTTTTTTTTACAATTATTATACAATGAAATACTCCATAATACATTGAAACCAAAGAACAAAACCTTTTTACAAGCCCAAGCATTTGTTTAACAAATAAAAGTACTGTATAAATGTTTTTTTTTTTTACAAATAACTACTGTACTGTAAAATAATAATTTTAATCATCAATACGAACTGAAGGCTTCAAATTGCTGAGATCGGCACCGCCCCACTGCGACCCGAGTCATTGGATTAGAACGGGAGAAAATGAAAAATGATTATGAAAACAAATACAAAGTACAGTCGGACAAATAGTGACTCGTGTATTTCACTGCTCTTCTGACTGAGCCGCTGCATCCTGACTCCGCTCTGCAGCGGTTCTTTCTTCTAAAGCCCGCGGTGCAGGTGTGGTTTTTCGAGAGAAGAACATAGTTATCGGTAGTTGTTGTCGCTCTTTTTTCTTCTGGGCAAAAAGATTCTTATAAACCGACATGCCACCATCGATTATTTTTAATTTGGCAAGCTGTTTTACGTACGTGTACATATTAAACCGCAACGTTATTGACAAACAGGTAGAGAAGAAGCGGAGAGACTGTTTAGCCAATCAGAATGCAGAACACAATGCACGATGCAAATCCGTGAAGCAGCGAGACCGTGAAAGGTGAACCGCGTTATAGCGAGGGTTCACTGTATACATGTACAGCGACATTCAAAGTTTGCACCGCAATCCCTACTCCAATCAGCACAGAGATCTCTGTCTGCCCTGATAGTAGCCACACTGCTGCTCTTTCTCTCTCTGCTCTGTGTCTGTTAAATCACAGTTCTCTCCACAAACACTAAAAAAAAAAACCTAAAAAAACCCTGAACTGTTTGGTGATTCACAGATCCAAAAATATGTTTGGAGTGTTTGTTCACAGTCAAAATGTCTCTGTGCTCCGCTGTAGGTGTGGATAGGGAGGGCGAGGTATCACAATGCCCACCTACCCATTGTGTCAGCCATTGGCAATGGACCATTAGCCCAACTGTGGCACCATCCAAACTCAGTAAAGACTAGTAAAGTTTTTTTTGTTGTTGTTTTTTTTAAGTATGTTTTACCTCCATTTTCCTGGTTAGATATATTTTTGGTAAATGTTCCCAACTTTAGTGCTGGTGATGAGTACAAAACCTCTTCTTAAAATGTAATTTGTACAGTTTGTTGCCTAAACGTAATCAAACTGAGTCTAAAAAAGACAAATCAACCATAAAGGCATGACAAGTGTAGGAATCATTAAACGTAAACTCATCCATAAATCATTTTAAACCCAGGAATATAACCTCAGTGTCTTCCTTTACTGTGTTTTAATCTGAACACAACATTGTCCATTTGGCTCTGCCCCTCCATCCTCCCCCCTTTTCTCTCCCTTTTGTATCCGTCCAGAGATCTTCCTCAGAAGCCCACCGCAGAGACCGAGGGCTGCGTGAGTTGGGTGGCTCATCTGATGGTACGAATCCAAGAGCAGGGCTCTCTGATCAGCCCCTGGTCTCTGATGGCCTGCCTGTTGCTCCAGGCTCCGACCGCAGTTTTAACACAGGAGGGCCTGCTGTGGCATCAACTCACAGAAAAAACCCTCTGGCTCAAGAAGCTGGCGCTGGCCTTTGGAGCGCGTCTGAACTGGCCCGGTGGGTGGGAAATATTCTTTTTTTTTTTAAGTTAGATTATGCACAAAAGCATCAAGCTTTGTATTGAGATCAAAATGATTGGAATCAAGAAATACTAAGCCTTGCTTAAAGTGGGCCTTTGATGAGGCTTCACATACCTTGAATTACCAGCAGGTGGCATTTGCTTATTGCATTGCAAGGAAACCAATGCAGAAAAGTAACAGAGGGTTTTTTCACAGCGTCCCACCTCAGGACACTTTGACCTGTTCCGAGGTAGATCAGACAGATTAGATGAATGCAAGTTGGCACAAGTGTTCAGATTCACTTGGGAGATGTTCAGTGGCCTAATGTACTTAAAGTTACTTATCCTAAGACCGCACTGGACTTACTCACTGCAGCAGGTTTTTGTGTGCATGCATAAACACACGCATGTCGATAACAGCCGTTGTGAAGCTGATGGGACTCTCTGAGACTCCGAGATAATGGGAAGATTGTTTATTTTGCAGGACAAGTCTCAGACTCAGATGTGATGTCATCCACCGTCGCCCTCCATCACTCCATTGTCCACCGTAAAGCTGGGCGTGTCTACCTGGTTCAGGATGAAGTGCCTGCAAGGAAACGACCAATCAGCCCAGAGGAAGGTGTGATCAGGACGGCGGCAGCGATGCTGATGCTGGCTTCCTATAGGAATCAGTCGCTGCACGTCTTCGTGCGTCCCGCCTTTCTCGCGATGGCCATGCACATTACAAAAAGCACGCAGAGAGGTGGGGGTTCGGCCCAGTGTGAAATCCTCTTTTCCCATAAACTGACACGAATGGCCTGCTTCATTGTGATCCACTGTTCTGTTCACAGACGAGCTCCTCACCTTCTTCTGCTTCCTCCAGGACGTCTTCTCCAATGAATTCATCTTCATCCCTGGAAGCTCATCTCAGGTAACGGCTCCATCTCTGAGGCCTCGGCTTCCTCCAAGCACCTCACAACAAAGATCACCGTTATTCTGTGGATGAAATATTTCTTTATAGATATACTTCAAAGTGTGAAAGCAGATAAGAGCGGGGTTTATAGCCTTCATTTGTTTCAAGTTGCTTCATTTTCTTTCTTCATATTCATAGATATATGAACACTTAATAGAAATACCTGTTTAGTTTTTTTCCGTGGATGATGCCTTCTTGAGTTTGTACTGTTGCATTAGTCCACACATATTGTTAATGATATTGCAAATGTCTGTCTTTCCATTATTTAGGACTTTGAGGAGGCCTGCTTCCTCCTGAACAAATGTGGAGCGGTTCGCATCAGTCAAAAGGAATTGGCGGTTTCCGAGGCGGGGCTGGAGGCTTTGGCCTTCCTGGTGGAGCTGCTCCAACCCTTCATAGACTCCTATCAGGTCCTTTAACTCTTCTGTCTCTTATTATGATTAAATATTATTATCTTATTGATTAAGGTTATTTGGTGGAGAGCAGGTGTTGTGAAGAACATATTTTGTCAGCAGGTCCAGTCAGCACTTCTGAATCCAGACTTCTCTTGCTAAAGTTTACATTTGATGCTTAATTTGAATACAGAATACATTTCCTGTCGCACCCTGCACCTGAAATCCAGGTTATTAAATCAAATCTACTCTCCTGTATGTCATGACGACACCAGTCTGAATGGTGGAGAATGCTGTTTGGGTTAATGGGTCACACTGGTGATGTGACGTTCTCAAACTGAATATCACGGCGTTAGTCCAGTTCTGCAACGACTGATGCGAATGCAAATCGGAAAGTTTCCATTTTCAGCTCTAGCGGAGAAGACCGATTATGTGCTTAAATTTAATCCCGTGTTTTTATGTGCAGCTGATGTTCAGGTACCTCTGTGAAGAAGGAGTTCATGTGTTTCCAGAGAAACACGTCGCACCTGCTGTTCGAAACCTGGCTACCAGGTTCATCCTCTCGGGTAAAACAGAAAGTGGATGAAATGACCTCTGACCCCTGCAATCATCTCCAGATGCTAGAAAACTACCCTCAATGTTTTTCTGTGTTTTTGTTTTTCAGGTGAACTGCACACCTACGAGGCCCTGTCATCGGACACGCAGAAGAACATTTTGTCTGCACTGCAGAGACTGGAGGCTGTGACAAAGTTGAGGGCGTGAGTGATGAGATTAGCTCCTGCAAATCTGTTTGGTTTTAAGCTCATTTTCTGTGGTGGTTGAGAGGCGGTCTTTACTTCTCATACCAGAGTCACACCGAGTCTGCACCTTGTCGCCTCATCGCAGGTCTGAGCAGAAGGAATACAAAGTGAACAAAGCAGTGGTCAGAAGAACTGGAGACATACTCTGTAAGTTGTGATAAAGATACAGTGGAGGAGACAATTATTTGATCCCTTGCGGATTTTGTAAGTTTGCCCACTGACAAAGAAATGAACAGTCTATAATTGTAATGGCAGGTTTATTTTAACAGTGAGAAACAGAATATCAAAATTTTTTTTTAAAAAATCCAGAAAATCACATCATATAAAAGTTATCAATTGATTTGCATTTGATTGTGTGAAATAAGTGTTTGATTCCGTAGCAAAACACGACTCGGTACTTGGTGGAGAAACCGTTGTTGGCGAGTGCAGAGGTCAGACGTTTCTTGTAGTTGGTCACCAGGTTTGAACATCTCGGGAGGGATTCTGGTCCACTCCTCTTTGCAGATCCTCTCCAAATCCTTAAGGTTTCGAGGCTGTCGCTTAGCAACTTGAAGCTTCAGCTCCCTCCACAGATTTTCTAGGAGATTAAAGTCCGGAGACTGGCTCGGCCACTCCATGACCTTAATGTGCTTCTTCTTGAGCCGCTCATTTGTTGCCTTGGCCGTATGTTTTGGGTCATTGTCGTGCTGGAAGACCCGTCCACGACCCGTCTTCAGTGTCCTGGCTGAGGGAAGGAGGTTGTCGCCCAAGATGGCCCCGTCCATCCTCCCCTCGATGCGGTGAAGTCGTCCCGTCCCCTTAGCAGAGAAACACCCCCAAAGCATAATGTTTCCACCTCCGTGCTTGACGGTGTTCTCGGGCATTTCTCTTCCTCCAAACACGGCAAGTCCAGTTGATGCCAAAGAGCTGGATTTTGGTCTCATCTGACCACATCACCTTCTCCCAAGCCTTCTCTGAATCATTCAGAAGTTCATTGGCTAACTTCAGACGGGCCTGTCCATGTTCCTTCTTGAACAGGGGGACCTTGCAGCGCTGCAGGATTTTAATCCATTACGTTGTCGTGTGTTACCAACGGTTTTCTTGGTGACTGTGGTCCCAGCTGTATGGGGTCATTAACAAGTTCCTCCCGTGTAGTTCTGGGCTGATGGGCGATCGATGGTCATTTTGTGTTTCTTCCATTTCCGAATAATTGCACCAACAGTTGTCTCCTTCTCACCGAACTGCTTGCTGATGGTCTTGTAGCCTATTCCAGCCTTGTGCACGTCTACAATCTTGTCCCCGACGTACTTAGACCAAGTCCTTAGACCAAGTGGTTAGATCTTGCCCATGGTGGAGAGGTTGGGGAGAGATTTGGAGTACTCCCTAAAGCGAGAGGACTAATCTAACCGGTCTGTGTGAGCCAGAATTCTTACTGGTTGGTACGGGATCAAATACTTAAATCACACAATCAAATACAAATCAATTTCTAACTTTTAAATGATGTGATTTTCTGGATTTTTTTTTTTTGGGGGGGATATTCTGTCTCTCACTGTTAAAATAAACCTACCATTACAATTATAGACTGTTCATTTCTTTGTCAGTGGGCAAACTTACAAAATCGGCAAGGGATCAAATAATTATTTCCTTCACTGTATAAGGAAGTTGTTTTGGGCCTGTCATGATAACTTTATTTTACCTTGCTGCCTTTTGAAGTACTAAATGTCCTCCCTGATTTACGATGTGCCCTTGCTTGTGTTTGCCCCACCAATAAACGGCGACCTGAGGGGTTATTTTTCTTTCCTCTCTCACTTTAGCTGGGAAAATCCCTCCCCAGATGCTCCAGGTGACACCTGACGCCAGACTTTAGTCTCTGCTGGAACAGATCCAACCACAGTATCAGCCCGCAGTCCCGTTTCCCTCCGACATGACCCTCTCATGACCCTTCTCTTCTCATCTTTACTCCTCTGTCCCTTTATACGAGCATCAGAACACATGCTGCACCTGCACTCTGAGCCCTCAGACAAAATACTTTTATCCTGGATGGCCGTCTGGCTGCGTTCCACTCTGTGAAGTCAGCTCCCGCCGTGTCCTGCTTTCATCCCTGGCAGATGTCAGAGGGTTAAGATGAAGCTGAATAGCCCTGACATGTTGATCCAAAGGTGGCAGTATTCCTGGTTTTGTTTGATGGATATAATCAGAATTAATGAATGAACACTGGAAATATTTAGATTAAAACAACAGTACCTTTATGGCCTTCTTAGATATGACAGAAACGCTGGTGGTTCCTGTGGATTAAGATACTTAACTAACCTAATTTAATAGGTTTCATTGTGTTAATATACAGTATGTACTATGGTAGGTTTATTGCTGATTATGAATGAGTGGATGAAGAATGTACTTTCTAATAACTGCTAAGGAAAATGATTAAAAAAAATGACAAAATTATGACACTTGATTGTATGTAAATTAATGTAGCAGTAAAGCTCTAAAAAAAAAACATAAGAATATTAAATACCATAACCCATCCAAGATGTAAGGTTTCATTTGTTTGAGACATTTATTTAAAATTCTTTATAGCTCAATAAATGTAAAACAAATGTAACAAAATGCACCATTGTTTACCCTTTTCACGCTTTAATACAATTTGTTTTTGATCCCACTCAACAGTGACTGAAAATCAGAGGTCAAAGTTCAGCCCCCTGTCATCTCTGTGGACCAATCAACAGCTGTACCTGTAACCCTTCAGCAGTTAGAAGAAGGCCCCTTATGTGCCAATTAACCAGCATGTCGATATACATGGACAAAGACTATCGATACACAGGCGGCACGTCGACCTTGATGCGTAAAGCGCTGACAGGGTCTTGACAAAACACGGAGATGTATTCCAGCACTCTAGAATTTAGCTTTTTCTCGCTCTCTTTGGCTCTGTGCCGCTCTTTGTCCCATCTCTCCTTCTCGCCGTTCATTTGCGAGAGCAGGTTGACTTGGATGGTACGCAGCGTGGCTGCCAGGATGTAGAAAGCTCCCTGCAGCATGTGGCAGAAGGCGGCGCCCACGCCGAGCGCCGCGCCCATCAGGTTGGGCACAGTCTCGCACACCACGCACAGGCCCTCCAGAAAGTGCAGCGTGCCTTTCTTGGCCAGAGGCTGTCCTTGGTGGAGGTAGCCGGATGGAAGAGTCGGCTGCTGGGCATGGTTGATCAGATATCTCGCGCCGTCGGCGAAGTGGATGGCGGCTCGGCGCAGTGGGAGCAGGGCCAGGTACAGGTGACAAGCAGCTTTGGTCAGAGCGTGGAACAGCAGCCGCAGCTCAAGCACGGCGTTGCCTGGAGATAAGAGGGTAAAAGGGTCAGCTGGAGTCTTATTTAACACTGTGGCTAATGTCAGTAACCATTACAAACGGCGTCTACCACTGGATTAAAGTCTGCTCACTAGCCATGTGGGCGGCAGGAATCACTCGAGCACGCAAAACGGGCTTCGGCGCATCGTTACGCGCACCGAATGACCAACACCACAAATCCTTCAGTCTGTAGCAGAGGCCAAAATCTCGTTCCGTGTACTCTAGTTTCACCTTCATCAAAATAATGTCGTGAAACACTGAAGAATGAGGATTTTAAAAGCGGTTTCAACGGCCTCATCTCAATAACTTGAAGTAATACAATAGCTATTTTACGAGGCATGTGCAATATGATTTTATATATATATATTTTTATTGTTTAAGATGCACTGCTGTCAAAGTTGTATTGGCTGACATGCTCGCTGCACCTGCTTCTATTGCAGTCTTATCTCAATTTGGGACGCGTGCGTAAAATCATGCACTAAAGTCTCTTAAAGTACTGCATATTTTGGTTTTGGGCACCTGATGATCTTGGCAACCGTGCAAAGCAACACGCTCTATGTTTTTGCCCAGAATAATATACAGTAAACAGTCAAGTTAACATATGTTTTTAGCGGCAAATAGTCCCCATTTCTTAGGCTGTGAGTTTAAGATAGTAGGCCGGTGCCAAAGTTCCTGAAAAACCTCCAAATCTTTACTTTCTTACCATCTATAAAGCAGAAAATCCAGAGCAGGGCAATACTCGCTGCCAACAAAGTCCACCAATCCATGTAGTCTCCCACTCAGGCAACGAAAAGAAAGAAACCAGTGAAAGCACGCGTTATGATCTGGCCAAGCCCTGCCCTGCCTTTACGCAGTTAATACCCAAACATTAAGTCGTCGCATTCCCTCCACAGGTGTCGGTGTGAGGTGTTCAGCCTCTGCGGAACACCTTGAGAGTGCTCCTCGGGTGTTATCGGGCGCATTAAGACGTGCAGGCTATCGCTCTTTAAAGCCTCCTACACCTTTGTAGTAGAAGCTTTGCGAGCCTGATGGATGAACCCTTTTGCTCCAGTGGAGACCTTGCAAAGATTTGAACCCTTTTTTTTTTTGCATAAACCAATGTTGTCATCTCGGCAGGCTCTTTCTAACATCACATGTTCAATGTGGCAAATCACCTCGCCTGAAATAGATATTGTCGTTACTCCGATAATGGAAAAAAAAAAATAAACCAGCAATATGCATGTGCATTTTGAAGTTGTACATGCCAAAAGTAAATAATTAAAAGGCAGAATATTATACAACCTGCGTAATTAAAAAAAAAAAAAAAGTATAATAAATTATACATTTGACCAAATTTCTGTCGTTTTAAATGTGCACCTGACCCAGAAATTTGGTCAACATTACATTGAAGAAGCTTTTGTGAAACTTTCATCGTCTCGCGTCGCGCCCTGACGACGTCCGGGCAGCGCGTTCTCGTTTTGGCTCGCTGGTGTGCGTGGTGTCATGGCAACGGAAAACCTTCCAGACGGTAGGACACCTAGAGGAGGCCTCTCCCCTCCTCCTTCGCTCTTTCACTGCCTCTGCTGGAAAGGGAATAAGAAAAAAAAAAAAGAAGTCGTCAGCAGTCGCAAGTGCGTGTTGTACGTGACCCAGAAACCGAGGAAACTGGTTTATTTTGCCTCTTTTTTTTTTTGTTTTGTTTTGTTTGTTTCTGCTTTCCCCATGAACTTCTGGACAAACGTCCTCAAATCAACACGGGTAAGAAACAATGACGTTGCCGTGGTAACGCGGACTTTTTAAACGCAACTAACGTAAATTCAAATGCGGGCTCAACTGTGTGGAGTAAATTCAATATAAATGTCCCGCTCTTTTGCATTGTTATAATTCATTATATGTTTTAGCCTATGGCACTGAAGCGAGGTCATAATTTAATTTTTTTTTTTTAATTTCCCCCCCCTCTGGTGATGTAGTGATGAGCCACGTGACGAAAAGCAGCGGTGTGATCACCGTCCACACGCCTTTTCCTGTCAGCCTGTTGAAATCGGGGGTAAATAAACAAACAAACACGCATATAATACATTCACAAGTGTATGAAACAAAAAGAGATAATTGATATCCGCATAATACAATGTAAACTGTATATAATAATAAGACCAACCTTTTAAATGGCTTGCACACCACACACTACATAATATACACTATTTGTTAGTTCAACTCTGCTTCACAAAAAGTTAAAGTTACCGCTGTTAATTGCAATTTTAAGTGCAGTAAAGGTGTTATGATGTGGCCCTCACTTTGCCTTGTTGTTTATCTGTTTCGATTTGCCTGTGGATGAGTGGTGATATACACTCACTCTATACAGTTCCCATCTTACATAAACAGGGAGACTGTGAACTCTTACCAACTAATATAATTTACCACGAGTCCTTTAATGTCAGGTTGGCTGCGTAGGTAGTTTATGTGATCCCCGGGCCAGCGCAGGTAGTTTGGCAGGGGGATGCAGTGCTTGTGTAAAGGCACGGCTGCCCCTCTTTCTCGTATGTCTGGACGGTGTCGTATCAGATGCTGGAATCTCAGGGTCCGAGTTAAGATGAATGAAAAGGTTTCAGGTTACCGACAGACAGATACGGTAGCTACTGTTACCCTCACTTAAATGAGGACAACGGAAAGGAAACTCATGGTAAAGGATCAGGTGAAATGCAAATGTCCAAACACGACACAAAGAACAGCAAGGAAGAAAGCGGCCATCTTTGCATAGAGGCCGAAGCTGGTAAGTCAATATTTAAAAAAGAAAAGAAAAGAAAAGACGATAATATAATGACGCACGTGTTCTACTGTACTTGTTTGCGTAACGGTGAGAAGCTGCTCATGTTTCCAGGATCTATCACTGCCTTTTGTGCTGACATCTGCAGCCTTTTGTGCAGCTCCATGTTTATGTCTGTCAACTCTGTCTGGGATTTACAAGAGTTTACAGTCCACTAAAGGGTCTGTTGTTTTATGTTGTTGTTGTTGTTTTTAGCATATTTTAATTCATAGTTGTGACTATTTTATTTTATAAACCAAGATGTGGCTAGAGCCATATACGTGATGTTATTTCAGACAAGCAGCTTAGGATTTAGGACAGTAACTACAGCATGCTTTTTCATAGTTGCTGATAAAAGCAGTGAGTGCTCATAGAATTTATACTGCTGGTGTTTCAGGAGTGGATTGCAGATGAGGAAGTCGTCACGGAGAGCAGAAAGAGCCTGTCTCAACCCAGTGGGCGCACGAGGAACACTGGTAGACGGGCAAGAGCCGGGAAAAGGAATGAGGCCTCGCTTTGTCGGCCAAAGCGAAGCCTCAAACGGGACCGGCTCTCTCACACCTCCCTCAGACATCTGCAGGTACTGTAATCCAACCAAACGCACACACCTGCACAAAAAGATGGGACATTTTCTGACTTCACGTTTTGCTATTCAGGTAAAGCTGGAAGCTGAAAATCAGCAGGCACAAGAAATTATCCAACAAATACTGGACACTGAAAATAGTTTTATAAAGGTAAGATATAAGATTTTAGTTTTTTATTTTTTAAGTTGCTTTTCTTATATCATCCAATTTATGAAGATTTCTAGTGAGTTTATTGAATAAAATTATCCTGCTCTTTCTGTATTTTACTCTCCACACTATTATAATAAAATAGATATAAAAAAACAAAAACAACCTTTCATGTTGTTTGAAATGTGTGTTCATTGAGGAGTTGGAGAGCTTCCTGAACCATTGGGACTTCACAAAGCTGAGGAGGAGGGAGCTGTTCCACAAGCGCTGGACTGAGCATGTGTGGCTTCCCCTGCAGCGGAGAGTGGACGCCCATGTGTCCGACTGCAGCCCTTTAGAGGCCAAGAGACGCCAGAGGTCATACAGTCACTACCTCCATCACTGTAACGCCAAGGTGAAGCTTCGGAGTGCAGCAAATGATCCCGCGTGTCAGAGCTGGAAGCAGCTCTTGTGTTGTTTTGGACTGTGATGATTACGTTTATTCTGACCCCTGTAACGTCTGTCATCTGCAGGGTTTTGTGTTTCTGGACACGTACAATCTAAATGAGTACAATCCTTTTATTCTCAACATCAAAAAGCAACAGTACCTCAAGGTAAAGTTTCTCCGACTTAAATATTTCCTTTTGATCCATTTGAAATTAGCCTGGGAAATATAAAAGTGTTTGTTGTTGCTAATCCATTCATCGCCCTGCCCCGCAGCTCAAAACAGCAGAATTAAGGAACCCCGTATGCCTTCGTTTCCATGAAAAAATGAAGGAAAAGAGAACATCCCCTTCCTATGAAGCAGGTATCTTCTTTTTTTTTTCTTTTTTTTTTTAAACTAAAGGGAAAAATAAGACAAACTAATATACAATGTTGAACATGGAGTTTTAGCTGAGAGTGATTTGCTCTAAAAAAATGTGCTGAATTAAATCACTTGTTTAACTTGTTGAAGAAACTTGTCCTCTTGGAAATTGGAAAGTTGGATTCATATAGTAAAATCTGAATAAATTCAATAAATACTAAATCGTAGTTTATTATTTCAGTATTCAGTTACATAGTTCTGCTTGATGTCTGTAAAGACCTCTCAGTGGAATACTTCACTCAGCTGAGTCCCAATTCTGATTTAAAATCATATTTTAGACAGATTTGTTTATTTTGTCTAAACGTGTAAAGCAATTTCCTGTCTTTCGAAGGGTGTAAATACACACGGAGAAAAGTACTTCGGAGTGACGGTCCTCTTTGTGAAGCTTCGATGTCTCAGGCCGACAGACTCCCAGAGGCCTCTTCGAATCGTCACGTCTCTGGATCCATAAAAGTGCCCGCGGAGGACGACACTGAATGAAGGAGGTCTGGCAGGTACAAATATACACTACATAGTCTCACTGCAGTATTTGTAGAAGCTTTATGAGACAGCTGCAGCTCACATCACTCAACAATCAAGAGTAAATGTGTCTCACCCAGGCCCGTCACTGCGACTACCACATCGGATGGAACGTGCCGTCACTGCAGCTGCTGGCTCTCCAGATGTGGATGTCGCCAGCAGCCGGCAGATTTACAGCAACTTGGGTCATCGCCTACATCCAAATAAAATCCATATGTACCCGCATATCTTTACCCGTATTCTTATGTAATACCTCACAATTCCCAGGTATTCATCAAAACGTTAAAGACTAACAACACTGGTAGATACAACAATTTTATTTTGTTTACATAAAAGGCAACACAAATTCCTTTATATGTAGCTGAAAAAAAAAATTGAGATTTTAAACAAACAAATTTTCAAAAAAGAAGACATTACTCAGAATAATAATAAAAAAAACTTGTTGAAAACAATATTAGAACATTAAATTTTTAGAAATTAGTATCACAAAGAAACTAGATCCCTCCTGTGGGTCAGGGTACAGGCAGATATCCACAACCACTTTATACAATATATCATAATATTTTTTTTAAGACACAGATGAGGGAAAAAGTTACTTTTAAAACAAATTTAACAATAATACAATAATGACTGACTATAAAATTATATTCTCATTTTTATTATTATTATACTACAACAGTTTGTGTTTTATTTATTTATTAGAGATGCGTATATAACACAGTCTAAAAGCGATGAGGAATAAGCATGAAAAAGATGATTAGTAAGCGTCTCGGTCTCAGCTGGAAGCTGCTCTCATCTCCGGGTCTTCAGCATCACCAGCAGGCCGTTGAGCAGCGATGACCTCACTACACAGAAGCTGGAGAAAACCCCAAAGGGCTCTCTGTACTTTAGAAGAGTTTTGGATGCCGACACGTACGTATAATTTGCGTCTAAATCTACACACCAACGCTCCCCCGTGTCTTCTATTGGGACGTCAGAGATTACCAGGCTGTCTACAATCTGCTTGTATGTTACACTCTACAGATCGACTGCTGACGCACTGCTGTTGGTTCATCACCAGACAGTTGTACATCCCATTCTTTGTCAAATTGGATACACGAAGAGCTGATGCGTTTTCCACCTTTTTGGAATCTTCCTTTTACGTTGTTCACCACCAACGTCGCACTGTCCTCAAAAACTCTTGTCTTTCCCGTTTTCTCATACGATTCTGGAGCCACTGGACTGTCAGATTTCCAGCTGCTCCCTCACGGTAGCTTCGCTTGTTCCTCCAAAACTCATTGTAACAAAAATCCTCTTATTGATTTCCCTGCAAATAATAATGCTGTTTTTTAAAAAAAAATTTTTTTTTTTTTTATCCTATATCACTTTGCCTTCAGTCCAACCCTCCTCTTGGTACAGGCCAGAGTCCGAATGGATCAGGTTGCTGATGGTGACACAAGAAGAAACATTCTCCCCACTGACAACTAAAAGTCGTTGTTTCAAGTCCTCAGATACTGTGGAGTTCTCGGACGATGGGGTCAGAGGTGTTTCACAGGACAAACTTATTTTCACCAGTCAATTTGGAGATCAGGCAGAAGTTGGCATCTTTTTTTGGGGGGGATGGGGGGGCTGAAGGTGTAAAAGCTCCCTTCCTTTCTCACGACAAGAAGTTCTTTGGCTTGAATGTTGTAGAGGAGAGCAAACGGCAGGAAGAAGAGCTGCAGCCATTCTGCTCTAAGAGGTCCCTGAGAGTGTAACTCTTACTCTGCTCAGCTCGTTCCAAGTACTGTGTGCTAACCGGCAGCAGCCGCTTCTCATCTGTGAGCAGAGGAGGAACTTCTTTATCACATCATCATGTGAAACTTTGAAGCATGACGCCCCGTATCATGTGGTCTCTCTCAGTTCACAATTTACAGGGAGGGAGATTTTAGACATGCGAGGTGCAAGGGCCATCCATCCATCCCTCCCTCCCTTTATCATCATTCATATGCTAATAATCTATTCATAATCATTAGACACCAGGAAGCCAGGAACATGATGGCAAAACTTGAAGTCACAACACTGAATAACGTCTACACAGTTGTATTTATGCTGGATTTAACCCCATGGTGACACCGTAAGGGCCTTTGACATTATATTGTACAGTAGTGTGCAACAGTTGACTGATGTATAACAATATAAACACGTGAGGCATTGTGCGACTGTCCAGGTGTTTGTATAACTGAGTATGTGATGTACTTTATGTCTGAATTTTCCAAATCTAAAAAATGTAGCAAATTTAACTCTCAGGAATGTTTGTCAGATTGTGTTTCCTCGTGGTGAATAAGAAAATATTGGCAATTATTTTCACATTAGAGCTGGTTTCAGGTCAATAAAAAAAAGAAGAAGATCTGATTGGCTCACGGCAGAACAAGGCAGGGACAGTAAGATCCAGACTATTCTGTGGAATTACGTGCAACGACATACAGAGGCACTTTAGGCGTGTTTAACTGTTCTTCATTACTATAAAGTGAAGTGGTGTGTGCCCGATGGAGTATTCAGCTGTGCTCATTTGGTCGGCTCATATAGCTGTAGGTCTAGTTTGACCCAAACTTCTCCAGTAGGGACTTCGTGCAGTAGCAGGCGACGGTTCGCAGCTCCTTTGCTTTCCATCTCTTTCTTTATGGTTGCCACGGGAACCTCTGTGCGACCGAGAAAATCTAAAACCAGGAGAAAACATCGGTCATTTATCAAAAACTGATACAACTGTTTTCAAACCTTTGTGGAACCGGTTGGATTTTTTTTAAGGATAATATTGACGTCAGACTTTAAAAAAATAACAGTTAACAGTATATCAGCAGATATATTGTAAATAGGACACCTAAAATAGAAACCTACTGACAACGACACTTTACCAGTCAATGCTGCTGATTCTAAATGACCTCTAACCTACAATTTGTCTTTCAGTTACAAAAAAAAATAACTAGAATATCAGTCAAAGGCAGACAGAAGCTGATATGTCACCAGTGATTATGTGTTCCCTTGAATCTCTATAATCAGGACAAATTGGACTCAAAGCCAAATAATCCATTGTGTGTGTGTGTGTGTGTGTGTGTGTGTGTGTCATCCACTGACCATCTGGTGAGAACTGATCTTTTTCAAACACTGTGATACACAGGACGTCCTGGTAGAGGTCTTTGATAAAAAACTGGCAGTTGAAGTTCCACTTGGGGCTCAGAGTGTCACTGATTGGCCGGGACGTGTAGCACTGAGCCCCCATCGTCAGCTCACAGTACGGATTACTCTTACCTGAACAGAAATGATGAGGGTTTATGTTCAATTTTTTTTTTTTTTGTAAATTAAGGAGACTTAATGGTGCAAAATGGACCAGTGGGCTATTCCACGAAAACTGAGTTGCGTCCCGTCAGAGGGCCTCACCGTTGGGCTTACAGGCCTTCAGCTCCTTGGCTTCAGTTACAGTGACCAGCAGTCGGCCGATTCCACTGGTCTTCAGAGAACGTGCTAAAACAAACAGGAAGCCGTTAGACGTAGCCCGGAAACACAGCACACATTGTGCCTGGTAAAACAAGTGATCATGGGAATAATGTGTGGACAACATACAGGTGCTTATACAATCCAGATGAATTGTGTATTTGTGTACAGACCTCCAAATAATCGCTAATATGGTATTTAGTCCATATACGTCATGCGTATACAGTACACGCACATACAGTTTATGTATGTGTGACTGTGCTCACCTTGGTAAGCCTTCTCTCTCTTTTTCTTCTCCGTTTCTATAAAATGTTCAGATGCCGCTTTGATTTTCTGCACCCACGCCGTCCTATCAAAACAGTAAAAACCTGTGAACGCTCTCCACTACGTGATGAGGTTATACGGGCGACTACATCAAGTTGCAGAATCTGTGCATGCCTACCTCTCATTCAAGGTCTCGGTTTTGAGAGTGTAGACCCGATCGATGTGCGAGACGTGGAAGAGCGGCTCGTCGCTGGAGGGGTCGGGCGGCATTTTCACCAAAACCTCATTCAGGAAGAGTGGCTGCGGCAGGAAAATGGAGTGATGAATTACATACAGACAGAAGGGAAACGATAAGAGGTGCAGCGTGCAGAATGACTAAGAAGAAAATGATGGAATTTCTTTTTGTTTTGCTCCAGGAAAGCCCAGAGCCCCAGAGCTTATGTGTGCGTTGTTTCTTCCCAAAGCAATCGATATTTTAACTCCGTGGGAGCATTAGAAGTTCTTGTTCCTTGAAAAGCAGCCGGCCTCTCGCTTTACCGTTTTATAAATCTTGAGCTGTATGTTGGTTTTAGGGCTGAATAACTTGTCGGATCCTGAGGAGGAGAAGGGTTTGGCGCTGTGTGTGAGGAGGAGGAAATCGTTGAAGAGGAAAGCCCACAGCTCTCTGCTGCTTTTGGTTTTGTACAGCCGACCGCTGTGAAGCAGCTTGCGAGGCCCGAGGCAATTAGTCAACGAGTTGAAGACCAAGTGCTGGAAAGAAGAAAGATGGGGAGGAAAAAAGTAAGACGTGGCTGAGGGAGGATGTATGAAAGGAAACGAACTGTCAAACACAGTGAGCAGTACAGAGAGAAATTCTTTATTTGTCTCGGTAACGGACATCATCAATTATTTGTAGGGTCGTCTATAACTGAACCGTAGCAGCGGTGATAACACAACGGTAAGAAACCACACATACCAACACAGAAACCGTTGCTAAGTCTCCAAGTGTACATTCACACGCGTCCTATTTGAGTGGGTTTACCTCTATGGGCCCCTCACACTGGACGTGGCTCTGTATCCATTCCAGCCGGTCTGAGTTCTCCTTCTCCCGGACCCCCTCGTTGACCTGAGAGCACAGCTCCTCGGCTCGCTCCAGAGCTTCTCGCAGCGGGCCGCGGTCCGCGTGGCCGTCTGGGGTGTGCTCCATGATCTGACCAGCAAGAAGAGCAACGGACACGTGAAATCACAGAGTGAATATTGGAAAAAGAAAAGAGGTGGGTGGGGAATGATGTAATTCGACCTGAACACGGTGTTTTTTGTTTGTGTTTTTTTTAAACCTACATTTTTTATGAGCAGAGGGTAGCGTGTGATCCTCTGCATGGGCTTGAGGAGGAAGCTGGACAGTGGCATTCCTTTACAGCGGTAGTTAGTGGCTATTTTCTGCTCAAACACAGAGAGGAGTACATTTATTGCATCACACAGAACCCCGTGACTTTTAATCTTTGACATGATTTTACAGTATCATCATCATCATCATCATCCCCATCTCGAACCTTGAGGAAGTCTTTAAAGTCAGGCTGGTTGTGGGTTTTGCTCTGCAGCAGGGCGGCAGCGTTGAGCTGGCAGGAGCAGAAGCGAATGTACGGCTGCATGTGTGCGAGCTCCGACGCCAGCAGGTCCCCGATCAGCTGAACCGGCATGTTCTCTCCTCCTGTCTTTTTACGGACACGCAGCGCCCTAAGACGCACACGCACACGCACATGCACGAGGAGGATGTAAAACACGGTTTAGTTGCATCTCAGTGTACATCAGCTGCACCAGGTCTGAAAGATGACCAGATGGAATAACTCATGACTTCTACAGAAGTTTGTGGGCTCGTAGAAATGAACCGCTTGAAGTGTTGATAGTCTGTTTGTATATCTTGACTTTAAGGCCCTAAGTAGTGTGGCTAGACCAAAACTGAAAGTCCGTTATAGAGTTAGGATCTTGGTAATAAGCTTATGTTGTCATTATTCTTAGGATAACGACTAATTTCGAATCACTTTATTTTTGTCTTAAGGCTGGTGTTTGGCGTCAGGTCGCTCGCCTCGGTGTGCACTTTAAAGCTTGACTCAACTCGGCATGATACATGAACTCGGGTAAGAGGTTAAAGGTTCAAGACTCGGGTTGGAAATTTGAAACGGTGCTTCTCCAGCAGAATTATGTTGCTTATTGTAAGATCACGGTTTGGAAAATGATGCGCTCTGTATATTTGACCAATGAAAACAAAGGTCTGAAGTCTCTGTTCATTATAAGATGGTGTACCGGCATGCATATTTTTCAAGACTGTAAGGAGGAAATATTTTCTTGCTATGCTGCAACGTAAACACGTGTCCTCTGCAATAACCACGGTAGATCACGGTCTCAAGAATTACCCAGTTCTTACGCAACAGCGTGCATTTCCTTTGATCATTTTCTCAGTGTGAACTTACAAACTACAGCTGACAGGGAGCAGAAACGTTCATTGGAATAGACAGTCGCGATAAAGATGTTGCGTGTGGGACCTACTTGAGCAGTTTGGTGTTGCACATTATCAGCTCCCTCCAGTTAACAAAGATCACCGACATCTCAGCTTCTGTGAGACGGCCTGACTCGGACATGGGCTTGTGGAAGACCTGAGAGGCGTGAACATACACAAACAGTTTGAAACAGAAATGGGAGATCAAATATATAAACAACATCGGCCCTTTAAACACCGTAAAAAGGCCAATGGTGTCTCTGTGTCTGCGTGTCTGTCTGTACCTCCAGCACCAGCTCCAGATCCTCCACGTACGTCTCCTCCGTCTGGATGAGCTCGTGAATGTAACCCTGTCTCTTCCTCTCCTGCGGCGTCATCGTGTCCAGCGTCATCAGGTCAGCACACCCTACAGATGCACCCCCATGCACATTGCAAACACACATGCGGGCATGCATGCACGAACACGAACACGCACGGGCATGTGCACGGCCCAACACAAGCACAAACACGTTGCTTTCAAATCACAGATACGGCGTGTGAGAGTGAAAAACGCTGCGCACACCAAACATGTTAAAATCTTCCCTTTATTATCAGTTCTATGATGTTTTATTTACAAGGTAATGCACGGAGTGAGGCACATTGTTGCTGCAGTACATGGATGTGACGTACCAAGCGATGCCAACAACGCTGCTACCGAGAACACCGAATCAAAGGAAAATAAAGCACTTTTCACAGCGGAGCGCTCGCTCCGGATGGCTTGCATAGGTGTGAATGAATAAAGGAGCTAATGCTTGAGTGAAAGAGCGGAGGAAGACTCAGCAGGTAGTTCAAGTCTTTTGAGGTTCAAACTTGGCAGAGGTCAGATGTAGATGTCAGCGGTGAGGTGGTGTTTTCTACTGTGCGAACGTCTGCGTGTATTTGTTTTGCTGGTGATATCACAGTTCAGTACAGGATGAGTCTCAATTTTAAATACTCGGAAGCATTAATAAAAGGGCGAGTGCATAAGGATCATAAAATCACAATCAATTCATTTTTAATTCAAGCAATGTGTCAGCAAGCAGCAATCAAGGTTACTGGTGATTTAAACAACAGTGAGTCTTCACATTGGTCCATTTTAGCAAGGTTTAATGTTGTTAGTGCAAGAATGAGTGACCCTGTTAAAATACTCTTTATTGTACTAATTTATAGCCTTAATTTATAAAACTAAACAACTTCAGTTTGATACAGCTCACATATAATTTATCATACACCTTGTAGCCAAACTCTTAGGAATTATATTTCCTTTGTTTTTTTTTGTTTTTGTTTTTTACCAAAACTACACTTTCCATGCTTTTGTACAAGAGAAACAAAAGCTTCTAAAACTCATGTCTAGCTGCCTCTGCCTCGCTCCCTCGGTTTAGTAGTTAGTTAAAGGAACATCAAGGGAAACAGGGGAGAGGAGAGAGAGAGAGCGAGGGGAATAAAGGTGAGAAATAAAGGCCCGATAGGAAAAGACAGAAGAGGTCGATTTAAAGAGGAGCAGGGGAGAGGAGCACAGAGCACCGCAGTCCTAAAGGTGGAAAGTGTAGAGGTGGGCGTTCTCGTTGGCGGCTTGGCTTCTTGTAGGATTTGCTCAGACAGAAAGTGTGAGAAAGAAGAAGAGGAGGAGGAAGGGGGAGAGAGGAAGAGCAGAAGAGAAGAAAGCCAGCATTACTGTCCTACAGAAGAAAGAAGAAAAAAAAGAGATGAAGTGGAGTGAGGGTGAGGGGGGGAATGAGTGAGATGAAGGAGAGACGGAGAGACAGCAGACGTTAATATAGTTTTAATATTAATGCCGGACTCTTACATGCAGGAGCATTAATAATGCATTTCTGGGAATGTAAATGTTATTACTAATCACATCAGCTGGAGCATGATGGTGATTTTGCACATTTTTAATTCTGGTATGAAGCGCGGGCCATTAGTGTACTCGCTGTGTGTGCGTAAGTGAGAACATGTTCACGAGGAATTCAAATTTCATCGTGTTTTCTGTCGGCGGCTTTAATGAGTTCATCCTAATTAAACGTCCGGTGTGTTCGCTCTTGTTAACAGAGTTCTGCCGCTGCGAGGCGAGCAGAACATGCAAGCTATGAATACTAAAACACACGCCTCCTATTCAAAAATAGGCTTTTTAAAATTTCACCCCAGGTCTGTGTGTGAATGAGCAGTGAATACACAAGTGGAGTCAACCTGTCTGCAGTGCATGCAGCTGCAGCCGCATTGTTCTTCCCAGAGAGATGAAGATTTCATTTCCGGAGATGTGACCAATTCGAATTTTAGAAATGTGCAAGGTTCAAACTTATCATTGATTGTTCCATTTTGTAGTTTAAAAGAATATTTTGACATTTTAAGAAATGTGTTTCTTCTAATTTTTTGGTGACAGTTAAATTAGAAGATTGATACCACTCTCATATTGATCTTTTGAATATGAAGCTGCAGCCAGAAGGCAGTTATCCAGCTAGAAATGATGCAGTGCTCCAGAAATGTTTCCAGCAGGATGTTTTTTTTATTTTATTTTATTTTTTTCCATGTTCCCCTTAAAAGGTAGGATAAAATTCTCTAAAAACGATTGTTACCTCAAAAAAAAATAAAAAAAATAAAAAAATTGTATAATGTGCTTAAAAAAAAGCACGCTATCCTTCTTTAACATAATATCCTGGGAGCATTAAAAAAAAAAAAACTACCACCAGCATTGGCTTCATTTGTCAGACCCTGAAGCTACGTCTACTGTTATATACAATCTCTGCTTGCAACTGAAAACATTTTAAGAATGTTAACACAAAACTTTTGGAATGTTTGTAGAGAATCAATCTTTCAGTAGAACATCCTGGGAACCCCCCCCCAAAAAAAATTAAAAAAAATTCCCAACCAAAACATTACCAGAACATTGCATAGTATTCTCATAATGTTTTTTAAAAACTAAAGAATTCTGGCTAGGTAGCTTCAATTAATTTGAGACACAGTCCTGAGACCGATATCCATCTCCTCATCTAACTTTCAGCATAATGGCCAAACTGTCAAATTACTCCTTTAAATGACCTTAAATTTGGTGCAGTCCATTCGGTGACACTTAAAAGGCCTGATCCCTCATGTTGGCATGGATTAGAAGAAATATAAAATGTATTTAATGTAAAAAGCAGTCAGACACAATCTATTATATTAAGTATCACACTAAAAATATGTAAGGGATCAAGCCCTTTCAGTGCAGTGGGTACATGTTCACCGATTCTGTGCCCGACTGACAGAAGTACTGACAGAAGCTTACCGTCAGCGGCTCCATGCTCTGACATGGATAAGGTATCTACTATACCTGGAGTATCAACCAAAAAGATTTTTCAGCAAGCTGGTTTCTCGAGCTGATAACCATGTTTTATCAGTGTGTGCCCAGAGTCCTATTTATCCCCTCACCAGAAACATTCCCACAACAATTCCAACTGCATGTGTGAATTATTGATTTTCTCTCAAATGGAAAAAAAATACTGTCCCTCTGAGAAACCTTGTTAAGGCAGAAGAAAAAAAAAAAAAAAAGCGGGAGGTTTACTCACATTGCTGGCTGGGGTCCGATTCTGTTGTCATCTTGACATAATTGGTGGGCAGCAGGCCTTTGACCCCGCTGGCTTCCGCTTTCCACCAGTCGGGGTTGGTCTTGTCGAGGATGCTGATGAGCTGACCCTTGGAGAAGCTCAGCTCGTCCTGATTGGCTGCGGTGTAGTCGTACATGGCGATGACTTGGCACACTGAGGGATCAAGGGACACATTTTACTCTTTTTTTTTTTTTCCCCCCTGCCACGCTAGCGTAGGTCCTACTAGGGATGACACTGTTGGTCTGTTGATCCACCATGTTGATCGAGACCACCGGTTCTCAGCCTTCAGCAATACTTTTTGTTGAGTGATAGCGCATGTTAACATGCTTAACTAAGATGCGTAGAGGGTAAACGTTACATACGACAAACATGTCAGCGTAAGGCTGTTTCTCCATAAAATAGACAGCATGATAGAAACTACGTGATGCAATTCTGTTACAATTTTTTTTCTGATAAATTTCTCACTTATTCCAGTGACACAATAAGTTACAGTAATTTAGTAGCATCTTGCATCAGAGACACTGAAGCTCATTAGCAGTTTTTTTTTTAGCAGCGCTGTCAAAGTACCTATGGTCTATAATTCTCAACGCGTGCCAGTGAAATGTACGACAGCCGCACTGTGATCTAAATAAGAGAACAAACCCGACCAAAACACAGAAGAACGAATGCTCAGTGATCATGAATAGGATGTTGTGTTCAGAGTGTGTCGGCCATCACCTGGCAGAGGGGAGGGAGAGGACTTGCTGCTGGAGGGACCCAGGAGCTTGACGTGAGAGGAATGAAACCAGCCTCTCTGCCGCTTCTTACCCCGAGCCTGGAGGGAGGACGGAGCCAGTGAGTGTCAATCAATCTCCCGCTGCTTCACTTCTGAATTCTAAATCTAGAGATTAATTGATGAATCGATTTTTGTCGTTCAGAGCGTTGAAGCCCCAGAATCCCAACAGCAATTTATACTGAATCCTGATGGGTCTTTAGTGGTGATTTATATTTACCGTCTTCATAAGTCAAACCAAACCTCTGGGATAGTCTCTAAAATGAATGAAATATTGCCGTTCGGCTTCTAACCCTACGTTACCGCGCCGCTGATTGCGCTGTGCAGCTTGACGAAGCTGTGGTAATGCACTGTGCTCCAATTTTTGACTGTCTTGTTTGAACAGTGGACCTCTTGCTGCTAACTTTGCCTCAGCTGTCTTATTACTGAGCCCATTCAGAGCTGTAACCAGAGCTGCAGCTGCAGCCTCAGCGCAAAGCAGGCAGAGAGGACTGACCTCTCACTGCTGCAAAAGAACGTCCATCTAGACAGCACTGTTAATACCCCCGTAACTTCCTGTCCGCCTCTCACCAGCTCTTCACTGATCCAACGCGTCAGCAGACACGAACACATCCACAGCATCAGCTGGGTTTAAATGGTAAAACGAACATTTGTACTTTCCATAAGCATATGACGGCTATGGTAGATTAAACTAAACAGGTAACCAGCACTTATTCTCCATATCAGTTTATCTGTTGTTTTATATTTCCCATTAATGAATTAGATTTTTGGTCTACAGGTTCCCTAATGCAATGAGAACACCGTCACATTGCTTGTTTTGTCTGACAGCCACACTTAAAACTTCGATTTTCAATTTACCACAAAATGAAAGACCAAAAACCAGGAAATATTCTGACATGAAAGGTTAGAAGCAGAGAATTTGGGCATTTTTGCATAGGAAGATACCTTAACAATTAAGGATGTTTCCGATACATTTTTCTGCATAACTATCCGACGAAGCCACTAATGGCGGCATTTTTTTATTTTTTTATTACAGCTTGTTCATGAAGCATTACATAAGGTCATACTAATATTTTCAAAGTTTTCTACCCAAATGTGGACATCTGAATATTCCCCTCTGTAAATAGGAAGTGGTTTGAACAGAACGATGAATTAATTGTGCTCTCAGGTGCACTGACCTTGGACTTCACATCCACGGTCAGAGTCAAAGTACTGCAGTGTTAAAAATTTCAGCAGCTAACATTACTCTTTTATTCTTGCCTCTTAAAAAAAAAAAAGATTGCTTTAACAGTTTAAGATCCCCGATGGCTCTGATGACTTACCTGCAGTTCCCCGAGCCACCAGCCGGTGGAGTTCTTGGCTAGGACCACGATCAGTTGCCCTGGAGACAGATGCAGCTGATGCACCTTCGGGGCTGCGGTGATGGTGACGGCCTGAGCGATCTCTGTTTACCAAACACACAGATCCGAGGATGAATTTAGATCAGGTAAATGTCAAGAGAATAACAGAGTTAATCAGCAGAGTCTCACCACCTGCACGTGTGTGTGTAGTGTATGTGTGTGTGTGTGTGTGTGTGTGTGTGTGTGTGTGTGTGTGTGTGTGTGTGTGTGTGTGTGTGTGTGTGTGAAGTGTATGTGCTTTGCTGTGTGCATTCTCACCAGGTTTCTTGGTTATAGTTCCAGGTCTTGACACCTACATTTGTCAAGCAGTAGTGAAAGTAATGAGTAAAGCAGTACAATAAAAGATAAGTAGATCCATGATACATGGATACATAGAAGAAAAAAAAATTTGATTTCAATAGTTATTTAGTCAATTAGATGACAATGTTGCCTTTAAATATATAAAAATGAAATAGTTTATTAAAATAAATATTCCAGAATTTAGTTCTGAAATAGCGAAAATACTGGCGATGACAATATTTCAATTATTAAACCAACTTTATTAACTCACCTCTGGCTCAACAGGTCGGACATAGTTGGAGGGAAACACCCCCACCTGGTCCCCGATGCATCCCCGCCACCACTCTCCTTCTCTCTCCGTCACCATGACAACATCACCCTCGACAAACGTCAGGTCCCCCACTTCTGGGCTCTCATATGTGTACAAGGCCACATACTCTGGTTAGGATAAAACACGAGAACATGAGGTGCAGACCAGGTTGAAGGTGCAGACCAGAGTGAAGTCTCTTTGTGTGCAGATGAACTGTTTACCTTCAAGCTGAACAGAGTCGGACGTGTCAAATGCATCAACACTACGATGGGAACAACAGAACGTGAATTAGGATCAACTACAATTTCACACCAAAGAGATGTGTCTGTTTGTTTTCGTGCGCGTCTCCATACTCTGCATTGCCAGCCGTCTCCAAAGTGACGTAACCTTTGGGGAACCATCCCTGCGTCCCGTTGAGCTGTCCCAACCACCAGTCGTCCCGCTGCTGCAGCACGCTGATGGTGTCACCCTGCGAGAAGCTCAGCAGCGCGGTGATGACGTCGCCCACACCGGAGGACAGGTTGAGGTGAGTTTCTGAGGTGGCTGACCACGAAGAGACGGCTCGAGCCAGCAGAGCAACTGAGGACTGAGGAGTAAGATTGGAGGAACAGAAAGGTGACGCAGCTGAACCACTCGGACACAGAATCAATTAAAACAAAAACAAAAAATTACATGTTGAATAAGTTAGAATATCACAGTTGCAACATCTCCACCTGACTCCTTCAGAGCCCGAAACATAACCTACAAACGCTAGACCTACTAACACTGATGTTATCTAATGGGAGATGGACATCTGTAAGTGTCTGTGACCCACAGAGAGGCACAGAAAGAGAGGAGAGCTCCCAGTAGAGAACAGCTATTAATATACATTCATGCTGCTGTTGAAGAAGTGTGTGAACGTGTACTTGCGTGTGTGTGTCAGCAGCAGTGAGTATATCACAGTCAGACCTAGTTCTGTTCCTGCCACAGCCGGTTTACACCCGATATATACAACGGCACCAAAAATCTCCAATCTCCAATTCCCGTGTCAATAAAAACACAAGATGATGATGATGATGATGATAAAAAATAGCCATGAAATTAGTGGTCTTTTGGTCAGTCCACCAATTTGGTCCAGTATAAATAGATGCCATGCGTTGTGGGTTAGATATAAATATCCCCCTTGTGATGATTTATATTACCTATAGCAATCTTTTATCTTTTCACCTAATGCCAACATCAATATTTTGATTCGTCTAATACTGTGATTTATGATCAGCTAATTCCTCCCATCAGCCTGAAATGAGCTTTGCGTTTAACACACTAAAGTAACATAAAAATACAATTTACCTGCTAAGTGCCAGCATTAAATAGATACTACATTACTTCTGAATAGAAAATGTCTTCTATCTCTGAACTGACACGGCAACAGAACAAGGTATTGATTTTTGCTGCACAAGTAGGTCACTGAATAGTTTATCTGTCCTTTAAGATCATTAAGAGAATTAAATGTAAACATAAGTCAAACTCTCAGGTTACCTGTGAAGCGTCAGATAGGACAGGAACAGTACTGTCACCCGTCTCCTCCACAACTGGGTCTCTGGGTAAAACAGGAGGGACAAACCATCAGGGAGGGAACCAGCAGAGGAATAAAAAAACAACCAAACTCTACTGTGGCATAAATTACAATGCCCGAGGTCAGAAAAAAAAGAAGTAGTTTTAAACCGTTTTATCTTTTGTGCAGGGGAAAAGAAAACACCACAAACTTATCTATTCTGCTCCCATATTGCATCTCACCTCGTGTTTAGAGGCAGCAGCAGACAGGACACCTTCCCAGGTGAGGAAGGGGTCGTCTCTGTGGCGGAGGGGGTAGGACATTTCTCTGCGTAACTCTGGGGGAACCAGCCCCGGTTTCCATGGTAATTCCCGCACAACCAGCCAGGCTCACCTATGGTGTGCTCATCCACCTGCATCATGGAAAACACGCTTCAGTCACACTTCATCATACATAACGAGGTGGTGAGGGTAAACACGTTTGTTTCCCTGCTGCGGTAAACTTTTGGACCAATCAGGAACAATTACTATAGACAGAAACAACACTGTCGGTTTTGGCTGTGACCATTACGCACTGATGATACAATCCAGTTTACACAATTCAATATCGGTTATACTTGGGCACAGTCGACCGCATCTGTTTCTGGTTTTATTTCATCTTTGCAGTTGTGTTTTTAGCTGTGCTTCAGTGAGCTCTCGGGTCGACTCTCTGGTGCGCTCCTTGAGCAAACACCACAATCATTTTGTGATAGTCTGGGTTACTTTAAGGTGGTATTTTCTAAAGTTAACTCCAGCTTCTGTTAGTCCATTTCAGTTTGAATGTCCCAAAGTATATAAAAAACAGAAGACAGGCAAGTTTACAGTGTACACAGCACACGTGTCTCGTACCTCTATGAGACAGTCTGCGTCTACGGTCAGCTCGTCTGTGTTGCGGGCTACGAAGGAGTACAGGGCTCTGTACCTGGTCAGCTTGGATGCCGGCTGCTGCCCTCCTCTTTCCCGCTCCTCTTTCCTCCTCTTCTCCTCCTCCACCTCTTTCCGTTTCCTCTCTTCTTCCACCTCCCTCTTCTTCCTCTCCTCCTCCGCCTCCTCTCTCCTTCGTCTCTCCTCTTCCTGTGCTCTTTCTTGGGCCGCTCGGAGACGAGCCTGTGCCTCCCGCTCCTCCTCCTCCCTCCGTCTGGCCCTCTGCTCCTCCAGGAGCCTCCTTTGACGTGCCTCCTCTTCCTCCCTGTCCCTCCTCTCTTGTTCCCTCTGCTCCTGCTCTCTCCTTTCTTGCTCTAGCTTTGCCTGTCTGTGGGAAGTGAAGGCCACATATTAAAAACATCTTCAGCGTAAACCGCAACACCTGAACATTTGTTGTCGTAGAAATGAAACTAAAGTAGATTCAAGTACTCTGCTGGATGCTGCACAGACAAATAGAAGTCACACACTCCCTCAGATTCACCTGGCCGCCTCTTCTTCCTCCCTCCTCTTCCTCTCTTTCTCCTCCTCGCTGCGTCTCTGCAGCTCCCTCAGTTTCTCCTCTTTGACTCTGTACAGGTCGTCCAGGGCAGCCTGCTGCCTCACCTGCTTCTCCCTCAGCTCCTGATGCAGTCACAGAACATGCAATGCAAGAAACTACTGTCATGATCAGTCCCAAAATTTTGAACCGACCACATTTCAGCATTGGCGGATGATGCACAGTGTAAGAAACTTGTGCTCAATCTAGATTCCTGCATGCGCAACACAGAAAGTAGCGTATGTGTTTTTAAAAGTAGTTTCAACATCTTTAATAATATTTAAGCAAAATTCATTACAGACATGCAAAACTGGCTGCCATTCACAGAAAACATGCAGATACTGTATGTACAAGCTGACATAACTTTTTATCTTTCTGACACAGACATTGTGCAGGTTAAGCATTCTATGTGTGTGTGTGTGTGTGTGTGTGTGTGTGTGTGTGTGTGTGTGTGTGTGTGTGTGTGTGTGTGTGTGTGTGTGTGTGTTTTACCCTCAGGGTGCTTCCTGTTTACACTGAAAACACAGGCTTGAACAAATCCCATGGAGAGACAACACAACAAAGAAGGAAGACATGGTACCAAACCAGAGCTCCATTTAATGATGAGTCAAAAAAGAAGAAGAAAAAAAAAAAAAAAAAAGCAAGAATGAGGGAACAGATCGAATCAACACGGTATGAAAAGATAAAGGAGATTGAAGATTATGGCTTAAGGGGAAAGATGATGTGAGATGAAAAAAACACCATAAGGAGGGGTGTTGAACAAGATTACAGAGTGGAGGGGGAAGAGGGAAAGAAAGAAAGAAAGAAGGATAACCTTGATGAGAAGGAAAAGCTGGCTGAGGCAGGCCAGGAGAGACAGAAGGCCTCGCAGGACACAGTCATCCATATCCCCAAGCTAAAGAGAAAAACACATCGAGAGGGAGGGAAAACGAGGGGAGAGGAGAGACGAGGAATGGACAGAGGGTGAAAATAATAAATGAGGAGAGCAAAGGAGAGGACGATAACAGAGGGGAAAGGGTGAGTGTGGGGGGGGGAGGCAGGAAGGTAGGAAAACCCAAAAAAATCCAGGTATTGGAGAGAAAGAGGAAAAGAGGAGAGAAAGACGGAGGTTAAACGTTTTAAAAGCAGTTAAAAAGCAAAGGAAAAAGAGCAGGCTTTTTAATGCTGTAAGTATTAGTACCAGATTGATGATAGATTATAGGGGGAGGGGGGGGGGGGCATGACATCATTCTTCACAGGTATTGAATTATCAGGCTTTCTGCCAGCTAATGTGTACATTTGAGTCTGTTTGTGTGCAAAAAAGGTCGATAACAAGGTTTTCTTTGCCTGAGGGGTGAAACTCTAGAGTGACTGTGACCAGTTGAACAAGATTTCACAGCAGCGCTTTTAGTGTGAAACGCCCCCGTTTTTTGTTCTATTCAATATAAAGCCTGCGCTTTAGGACAAAAAAAAAAAAACTTTACACAGTAAACAGTCGGTCTCTGCTTCGCAATATACGTGTAATCCATTTTTAAGTGATGTTATTTTATTCTGCTGCACTGCAATACCAAAAAAAAGAAAAAGATTTCAGGTCTGAAAAGCCAATGGATTTTTTTGTTTACAAAATATCAAAAGTAACTAATATTAGCAACAGGATGTAAAGAAATAGCGGTTTTGATGTTATTTCAAAGACGTCTGTGTATTGGTTTGCAGAAACATGTACTGAAGTTAGCATGCTAACCAGCTAGCCTGGTCAGTGTTGTAATATCACTCCACACCACAAGAGGTGATACTGAGTCGCTCTATTCATGCTACTATAGTTTTGAAAAAAACGGACATAAGCAAGCTGTATCATACAGGTTTAATTGATCACCATTTTTTGTATGCATTATACAGGGTGAAAACAACTTAACTTTAAAATCATCAGTTATAGATAAGAAAAAACTAAAAAAAAAAAAAATAACTACTTATATAAAAAAAAAAAACCCGATACATCAAATTTGACCAAACTGCTAAAACCGGATTGAGGGAAGACGAGATGTTACGGTGACTTACTATCACCTCTTAATGTACACAGTGGCATTACAACACAGCACTTAAATCTGACATATTGCACCTTTTTTAAAGGAAAAGTTTGTGATCTGAACTGCTCTTTGGTGGCCTGACCATGCTGGTACAGGACTAATTTGAGATGTGTTGAATTAAATGGTCTGAGCTCCACTGAGACGGGCGTTAAGCGCCCTCTGTACTATGATCACTGACCTTAAGCTCCTTGTTGTACTGCTCCATCTGGGCCAGTTTGTCTGTCGTTTCCCTTTCCAAGATGTCAAGCTGGTCCTTCAGCCTCCGGCATTTCACACCCTTCTCCGTCACATTCCCGGTCAGAGAGGTCAAAGTCGCCGCTACAGAGCAAAAAGGTCAGAGGTCAGAGGCAGGCGAGACGATTCAGCGGCCAACGTGGTGTCTTGTGTGAATTGAAAGCAGGCGCCCACAGGAGAGTTTGTTGAGGCTGATGTTTTGCAGCTTCTCCGTCAGCCTCTGCTGTTCTGGAACCAGCTGTGAGAGCTTCCTCTGCCAGTCCTTCGGCAAACAAACAGGCGTAAACAGAAAATGGAAAAAAAAAAAACAACACTCGTGAGAATTCTTCATTAATTATGCAAAAAGTTTCACGGGGTAGAACGAAAAATAGAAAGAAAACACATTTCTTTTCACCTCAAACTCGAGCTGAAGGGTGTTAATGTCAGCAATGCGCGTATCCCTCTTCTGATTGACGAGGTCCACCTCCGCCTTCTGAATCTGCCTCTTGCTCTGAGCATCACGGAGGCAGTCGGAGATCTGCTTGTGCTTGTTCCCCTGTGAGATGCAGGCGATTGACATGACGGTGTACCCATGTTTTCGCTGGCACTGTAAAACGTACGCCTGTCAGTGTTAGTGAAGTCTCACCACAGCTTCCAGCTCCAACTCCAGACTCTTCTTTTTTTCCCTGAGTCGAGAGATCTCTTCTTGCTCCCCGTCTTTCCTCCTGCCCAGCTCCTCCCTCCTCCCACGCTCCCACTCATCCCTCCGCTGGCGCTCGATCTCCTGCTTTGCCGCCTGACGGTACAGAAAGGGAGACGGTTACGAGACGCGGCGACCTCGCCGCCCGGCGTTCCGGCGACGGCTCCCACTCACCTCCTTCCTCTCCAGCTCCCTCTGCCTCTCCTCTTCCCTCTGCCTCTCCATCTCTCTCTGCCTCTCCAGCCGCCTCTCCTCCTCCAGCCTCCTCCGGTTCTCCAGCTCCCGGGCCTCCCTCTCCCTCCGTTCCCTCTCCTCTCTCTCCTCCCTGCCCCTCCTCTCCCGCTCCTTCCTCTGTTGCTCCTCCAGAGCCAGTCTTCGTTTCTCCAGCTCGGCGCTGCCTCGCACAAAGTTCTCCTTCAGCTTGTCCTCAAAGGACGCTAAGCAGAGGAGGGAGAGAGGGGAGTGATGCAACATATGATAGGACAAGTCCATAACAAGACAAACAGTGTGCAGAAAACAATACCGCTGCTCTTGTTCTTTTGTGCAGGTTCTGTTTCTGTTATGTCGATCAAACAGGGAGTTATGTAGGGCCCTGTTCCATTAATGAGCTCGCTGGACTTAATCCCTCCTCTGAAACAAGAAAAGAAAAGCAATGTTTGTGGATTTTATTTCATTAAGTCATCAAAATTGCGCGTGTTTCTGTGTGTTACCTGAGAGAGGGAGGTACCAGGTCTTGAGGCAGTGTGAGCGGTAGAGGGCGGCCAGTCTTTGCCATGTCCACCAGGTGCATGGCCAGAATGAACTCATCGGCCCGCAGCTGACCGTCCTTATCCACATCCGCAAGGGTCCTGTGTACAAATAACGCAGTACTGCGTGTTAACAAGCATATCAGGGTCAGAATATCAGAATTTTAAAGCAGTATTCGTTCATTTTCTTTCTGTTTGGCACCTTGAAGACATTAAAACAAACTATAAACTGACAAATTATCACCTGGCATGTCACATCCACAGCCTGTCATGTGTGCAGGGAATGTGTCAGCAAGCAGTTGACTCCTCACTGCATATCCGGCCGATAGGAAGCAAACGTTACCGTCCACTCGTCTTTCTGCCATCCTGGATAGGTTTGCCGGTCGCTAACTTTGTCTGACATTTGGTGCTGCACGAGCAGTGCACAGTGGCTTTATCACGGCAAACAGCTGTCTGCTGCTTCTGGCATTTGGGGTTGCTGACAGCGGTGGGAGTAAACCAAATCAGTAAAGTTGCGGGCTTTAAATCGAAGGAACTGAACTCAAAGACGCACATCAGGAGGAGGATTAAAGAACTGTTTGATCATTCTCTGAGGGCTCATTACTGCAAGCAAACCCCTCCGCATGTTAAGTACTTTTTTTTTTTAGGTGAAATTTGTTTGTTGTTTCAACTGGATTTATAAGGATTATATTACTGCTGCCTATGCACTGACATTCAGTCTTATTACTTTAAGTTTGCTTATTTGTTGCATAAAAAGTCTGTTCAATCTAGAGATATTGAAAATTAGGTTTTGTATGCTGCTACCTTTCTAGTCTACTATAGGCTGAAACTTTATCCAATATATCAAATAAGAAATGAACAAAGAAGTTATATGGCTGTTCAAAATATATATCTCAAATCAGCGAGTTGGATCTTTCCTTTTCATGCGTTGATGCCAACAAAGGACAGAAGTTACAGATTTCTGCTTTAACACAAAATAAATCATTAGGTAACAAATTGAGCCAGTTTAGTGTTGTACTACAAACAATGAAGTCACCTTAAAGGAATATTTCAGAACTTGTGCAGCGTTAACAAGGGTTACTGGATTAACAGCCGTCACTGGCAGGTGGATTTTTAGATTTTGGGCAGAGCTGGCTATCTACCAGCTTCAAGTCTTGATGTTATGATCTACTCTATTACCTTTGTTTTTATATTTGTTTTTTTATGCATGAAATTATGGAAATCATTTCTACGTTTCCAAGTGAAAAAGTCATTAATAGATGCTATAAATGACCGTAAAAAGGCCCACAGAGGCTGAGGTGTGATCAGCAGTGGGATCATACATTCTGTACACGCGGGTAAACACGCCACACAAACACGCATCTCATACTCACCAGATGGTAGCCAGCTGAGTCTGAGTCAGATTTGATGCCATCAGCGCGTTTCTAACCTGAGGTCCTGCAAATTTAAATTGCATCAGCAATAACAACGGAGTGAAATCTCACAGCAGTTGATGTGGATGTGTTTGTGTTTCTGCCAAGATCTGTCAAGTGGGGTTAAAAGCAATCGGAGTACGTGAGTGCGGACGTGCAACTGACCCAGAGTGAACGCTGTCAAACTTGACAACACTGCTCATGAGCAGCTGAGTGGTCCTGAGGAGAACTTTATGTTTATTCAGGCTGGCGCGTGTGTGTGTGTGTGTGTGTGTGTGTGTGTGTGTGTATATGGACTGACCTGACAAGAAGCCACTCATGAGCTTATCTAGCGTGTTGAACTGCTGACGGTACTTGAGTCTCGAGGCCTGTGGAACGGCCCAGTCACTCGCACCCATCTTTGGAGAGTTGCTGGCCAGTGACGTGGTGGAGGAAGAATTCGAGCTATGAACAGAGAAAAGAAAAATGTGCCACGATATCACCTAAAGGCAAACGACACAATAACATCATGCGGTCAGCGTTTTCTTTTTCTCTGGTATTCGAGCCCCGGCTTAAAACCACTAATTGCTCCGAGACTCCCCGGTGTTATTTCTCGGCTCTTAATTAGGTGTAGAGGAAGCCGGTGGAAACGACCACGTAGACAATGACTCTCTGAAACGAGACGCTGCTGTGCTCTCAGGCTATGCTAATCAGCCGTTCTGTTTTTATTATAAACAATGCCTCCGCAAGAATAGCGGGAGGATAGGCTGGGTCGATGATGCTCATTTGAGAAGAATGTATTTTCTTCGTCGTTATAGCTGCATGGAAACTTCTACTGCAACAGTCCTCTGAAATAAAAGGAGAGCTTTCAGGGAGACAATGGGAGATGGAGTCTGGGAATCCTCCCTCTGCCCACGGGCTTTTTCTCTGTGTGTCTATGTATATTGAAGTGTGTGTGTGTGGGAATAAGTGCTGTAAAATTTATATTGTTATGGGTTTGGAAACCCAGAAAACCGCAAATTTCGTGTGTCCATCATGATTTTCAAAAGTGTATCTAAGAACTTGAAGGGGAAATCCAGCTGGGTCGCTGCTGGATAAACCTGTGTTTACCTCCTCGCACTCGTGACCTTATCGCTGCTTACCGTCCCACCTCCACCTGAGGTCAGGACTCTTTGTATGACGCACTAGGCTATTCAAAATAGTGAAATCGAATCTAATCCTTTTCCAAAACCTCACAAAACACCGTAAAGAGGAGGATCAAGGATATTAGATGCTCAAGCTGTCACTGAAACTGCACAAAACCTCCCAGACCCTGGTTTCTTCTTTCAATCTTGACTCGTCACTACATCCTAGTATATATGTAAATATTCCAGGGAAGCGGTAAAGTGCTTCATGTAAAAACAGAATTGAAAGTTTGACGAGCACACGCCTGCAGTCGCTATCTCATTTTTCCACAGTGCATATATCTCAATTAGTCCATTATCAATTCCTTGGTAGTTATTTATTTATCGAAAACAAAAATCTATTTTCTTTCCATTCTAAAAAGATTAGGAGTCTTCAGCGCTGCCAGCAGCTCTGTGAGGATGTGCTCTGTAGTGTAGCTTTGACGTTAGTGCTGATATTGGCATGCTCACAGCCACTATCCTACATAGGGTGTAAAGTTGACTATGTTCGCTAGTCAGAAGCCCACTAAAGTCATTATGATTCATCCTATGAGAACCATGAACGAGTCACATTAATGGCACATTAATTTATTTCATTAAAAAGAAAAAACATCAACTTCACTGAGGAAAAGTCAGGGTATCACAAAAGGCAATTTATTTCATCCTGAGGGGAAGACAAGTGTTAAAGGGAATCTAATGACTTCTTGCTCAGATAAATACTCAGGACCGAAGCGTCGTGCCATTTTACTCCTGCTCTCCTATTTTTGTGACTCTAAACAAGCCCACTTCTTCCTGTTGCCAACAAGACCATCTGATTTCAAAAAGTCCTTCCTGTTCTCTGCTATCTAATTGTCCAATCTCTGCCTGTGTTTGGGATTCTTAACCCTTCCCTGAAAAATAATGCGGCTTCTTTGTGAGCACTAATATTAACCCAGTGTTTACACCTGCATCCCTGTATAGGAAATGACTAATTTTAATATACTAAAATCTTGATGGTAATGACACGCATATATTTGTTTCAACTACCATTTAGGTACTATTAGGACACTTGCTTGTTTCGAATGTTTACTGATTAGTCCTGCAACGTAGACCGACTGTGTGAATAACATACGCACATTTCTCATTAAAAATGCTTATGTTCTTCTTTTTTTTTTTTACACTCACCTGCTCGATCCGAGGTCTAGCAGAGAGTTGGCCTTTGACATGCCGGTGGACGGAGAGAACGCCATAGGAGAGGAGAAGCCAGAGAGAGGGAGCGCTGGAAGTTGGAGGCAGTTTGTTAATGGCCGAGACGTCATATGGACAAATTCAAGATAACATTTGAATGTATACATGTTAAAAGATAAGAGTGTACATGCGCTTCACCGAAACAAATCACTCTTTGACGTAATGTCCACACGCTGAGTGCAGACGCCCTTGAACGTGCGTGCGTCTCATCTTGTCTCGTCATACTTTACAGTCGCAGCACAGAGCGCTGTCGCAGCGAGGTTATTGACATCTGGCTAAAAACAGAGGCTTGTAGTTGTCTGCAACCCTTGCGCTAAAACGGGGCTCGTCTCAAAACGTGTGGCAGTGATATGTCTTGATCAGCAGGGAGAGAGGCGGCGGGGGGAGTTAAAGATAGAAGGAACGCCAAATAACAGAGCAATTTCACAGTCACTCTCATTAGATTGCTCATTTCGCAGCCTAAAAATTGTACTTGAACAGACAGTGAGATTAAAGAGAGCAGCCGGGGGACAGACGGAGGTGGTGAGAGATGAAGAGAACAGAGTGAGATGACGGAAAATCTAAATGGAAGAATCTGTTAAATTGAGAATGTGCTGTAAAATATTACTTTGAAATTGACTTTTTCAACTAATAGGCACAGTCTCTTCAGCAAAGACTCGTGACTTTTTCCGCTGGCGCCGCAGAGTAGATGAGCTACATAAGGTGCAGCGTGGTCTTGTAGTCCTCACTACGTTAATGAATCACTGCTCTGGAAATGAATAACTGACCCCGATACACGAAAAATTACACCAGGATTATTTCTTTACTTTCTACATCAAGACCTTCCAAAGTTGTTAGCGGGTGGTAGTTTCAAATGAGTGACCTACTAAATTAGGTTGTGTCGTTAAAAGGTCTCCGTCAGTGAAGATGAGGAAAAACAAGTTGTTAAACTACCAAAAATAAAAATGTTAGGGAAATGTGGTTTAATGTCTTCCCAGTTCACATCACTATTAACTATCAAATCAGACAACACTGACCATATTTTATTTTCTGCTTTTGACTTCTCGCTCAAAATGGGTCACATGTTGGCAAACTAGCTTTGGCTTTGTCGCCAATGTAGCAGTTACACCGGGTAGTTACTGGGTGTAAATTTGAGGTTTAATTTAATTTAGTCACTTGTAAAGCTTCACTAACATTTGCATCATACCCTGGCTAAGTTTGAACCGACAAAGAACCGACGCCTGAAAAGAAAAGCTGATGACAAGTTATTTACGACCACTGATACGCATCATTCTGTCCAGTGTTTCGCAACCCTGGTCCTGTGCACTCATTGCCGTGAACATTATAGTTTTTATAGTTATTATATGTTTCTCTGCTCCAACACACCTGCTTCAAACGAAAGGGTCGTTATCAGGCTTCTGCAGAGCTTAATGACGACCCATTAATTTGAATCAGGTGCGTTAGAGGAGCGATATATCGAAAACATCCAGGGCAGTGAGAACACAGGACCAGGTTGTTGTTTTTTTTAAACACACTACACGCTCCCCTTTTGTATTTAATGTCACATTGATGTGCGCCACTGAAATATCCTTGAAAATAAGGTTAACTGAATGCCTGTGGATCAAAAACCCGTCATCTTCAATGTACCTTTTTGACCCCCCCCCGGATCATGTTTGAATGAACTGCTTTTAATCCACTAATCATTATCCGCCTTGATTTGTCCAGCAAGCGACTGAGAATGGTTCTACCGCAGAACCAACCTGCACTGTTGCGAACGAGAGGTGAGGTGAGGAGGTTGATGTTGCCGTTGGAGAGCCCAGAGTTTCCGAGCGAGGTGATGAGGGGAAGAGTCATTGGCGTTCGCACCAGGGGTTGCACAGAGGGCATGGCGGGGTTAGCTGGCATGGGTGTTAGGATGTTCATGGCTGACATAGCTGACATGGATGACAGACCAAGTGACAGGTTCGGCATTGAACCCATTCCTATAAGGAAACACACAGGTTCAAATATTTCAAAAGACTGACTAGTGTGAAAAGCTACATTTAAAAATGGGTTACGTTAATTCTGTTGATACAAAACCTTTAACGTACTGTAACTAGAACAGCGTTGTTGTTTTGTTTTTGTTTTTTTCATCAATCAAGGACTCAAGCTGCCTGATACTCTTTTAAGGCAACAATAACTTTTGAAATACAACTTCTCAAAATTGCAGCTTGTCTTTGGTTGGCCCCTGATGAAATAACACTTCAAAGAGGTTAAGCTGTAAGGGAAGGAGTTCAGCTTCTTTAAACTGAGAGAGATTTTTTTTCCTCACCGAATCGTGCTGATGAAGGGATGTTTGAACCACAGTTGGACACAGGAGGCTGCTTCATGACGACCGGCAAGGTGGAGGGCAAGTTTCGCCCCTGAAGCGTGAGTTTAATGAGCTTCATGGCAATGGAAAACTCCAGTCTGTCCATCTTCCCATCGCTCTCCATGTCGGCCAGGTTCCTACAGGAGGGAAAGACGGAAATCTGTGAGTGTACCATGATCCGTTTATAGCGGAGAGTGTATTCCCAGTATTTCTTTTTTTCTTTATCGAGACAATAGAAAAGGAAAGTTTCTCAGGGGACAGGGCTCTGGTGGGATTGGATTCCAGTAGCGTTATTCACACAAACTCCAACATGCACTGCTCTAATTACAGCACACGCACACACACACACGCGCACACACACACGCACACGCACACACACACACACACACACACACACACACACACACACACACACACACACACACACACACACACACAGTTTACTAGGTGTGGCAGGCTGTGAAGGAAATGAGTGCTCAACAGGAAGTTGAAAGCAGGCCGATCTACCAAACTAACTCTGACCAAAAACAAAGCTCGGACCTACTGACCCACTTAACAATGAATTCTGATGAAGATTCACTAAGTTATTCATTTGGTACTTGCCAGATCTCAGCGAGGACAGAAGCAGGCAGCCCAGACTGGAGAAAGAATTTTCTTGCTTGTTCTCCTGCAGACAAACAAACATCACAGGGGTGCATATAGGCGGGCATCTGATGACGGCATTATTCGGAAGCAAGTATTTAGTCTGTTTCGTTACGACGGCAGCCTACCTGAGACGTAGCCGAGGACGGGGGCGAGTGTGTCAAACTGTTTGTCATGTTTCCCCCTCTCCTCTGGAGTGATGGCCCACACACCGGCTCCACCTGGACAAAACCAAGAACCAATCAGGACATTTCAAGGTCTTTGAATTCTCAATGAAAAGAGGTCTCGATGCTGTTGATGTAAATCCAGTTGCGACAAAAGAAATAAGGATTGGCAATCACATTAAAGCTCCAGTTTTTAATCCATCAGCCAAAAGGCAATGCCAAAGCGACGTCTACTCGCACCTTCCACGTCGGTTGCATTAGCCTCGTATTCCAGACCCAAATCCACCGGGTTTGGTCGTTGCATCTGATGGGTGTAGACCTGGGGTTAAATTCAGGAACTATCCGAGCAGCCTTTAACCAATCTGCTTTGACCACAATATGAAGTATATTGTGCGCCAACAACAGAGACGCCCACCCAATGTGAGCAGAGTGCAATGCCATATCAGTAAATGCAGACTTTGCCGACTCCGGAGTTCAATTCCTTGATATTTGCTGGCGTTGCTGCAACTGTTTGTATTGCTTCATCTCGCTCTACCACCACCGCCGTTGTTAAAACTAAATTTCAAAACAAACACTTGACTTCAACATCATCATCACACTAAGTCATCTGCCGCTGGTCGCTGATTGGTCCCCCCTTTCGGAGTGGCTGAACGGACCTTCATGCTCACAGGGTTTCCAGACTAAATGCAAATCAAGGCGATGATTGCTTACAATCCTATCAACTAAGAAGTGATGCTACTTAATGGCCATTGCTATGTTTGACTCTTTTTATTTTTATTTTTTGTAGCTTTGAAGAACTGAAATCATGAATCCAGAAGAAAACAGAAAAGGTTTGAGAAAACTCTCAGGTTCGGACCCCGTACCAATTAAAAGTTAACACCCAAAGGATTTTAGTATGGGTAGAAAATCCAGTAGTTTTATTTATGCTCCCTAATACAGCATGGCATAAAAACGAACATAATATTTAAGTGGACACTGTATAGAAAAATATTTGAAAATCGTGACCAAAAATACATTTTAAAACAAATAAACAAACAAATTCAGCTGAGCAACGCATTTAAATCCAGCAACCGATCCCGAAAGCAGAAATGCTAATGCTGAATTTGATATGGAGTCTTGTTGTTTTACTTCACCATCCCAGAGTGTGTGCATATTTTCTATCCCTAATCAGATCTCCTCTTCACATGAAACCTCTCTTAACCAACTCCCGACGATGATTAATGTATAAAACTGTCCCGTCAGCTTCTTTTTTTTTTCACGCTGCTCCGCTCTTGCAGTATCTCAAGGTAAGCTCAGGGTTGGCCATGAATTAAATATGAAGTCCGCCGTGCTTGTGTGAGGGGTATGAAACTCAATTCTCACTCAATTTCACAAGACGGCTTTAATGGAGAGGGATAAAAGATTACAACTCAGACTGATAATCTATCAATCATTAAAGGAAGCCCGCGAATTCATCAAAATGTGACTCGATCAGGGCATCCTCAAAGCCTTCTTAACTTGAAAGCTGTGAGGCCATTTTGTGAAAACGGATTGACATTATGGCAGTAATTGAATGACAGAGACGAAGATAATGACACATATTAAGTCATGCGGCGGATGACGCACAAACGGTGAACTGAAGAGAAGCTGAGGGATGAGCTAGTTTAACAGCTGTTGGCTACATTCAGACGGCAGAAGCAGATTAGTTGGTGTAAGAAACGGATAGACCCGACTCAACTGGGACAAAACACCAAACTTTCAGCTTCCTTCCTGACCAGCTCGTCTTCCTCTGCTCGGCAGCGACAGACGGGCTTCCCTGATGCTAACGGCTGTTACCATAGCGATCACAGTGGTACAGACCTCAAACAAAATGTGTCTGCAGATTTTGCTTTATTTATAGCAGAGACAACGTTAACGTTAAGTTTGAATTATTTAACTTCCATCATAATTTGCTCTCATTGGTTTAAAGCTCTCTTAAACATCTCAGCATGAACATTTAGGATTTACCAAAAGAAATCTCTTCAGAAATAGAGGAAACAAAAATAACTCGTTTAAAGAAACTGAAATCTGTTATTAAAACATAAGGACATGAGTGCATATTGCTACAGTACATGGTTTCAAAAGAAAACGAGGCCATGACCTGGATATTTAAGAGTTGTCTGGAAAATTAATGGCAACATAACTGTGTGCTCCGTGTACAAAATTAAATCAAAGAGAAGTTACATTTACTTACAATCCTTGACCACGAATCAGGAAATATTCTCTGTTCAGGCTCCATTGTCATAAACAAATCAACTTATTTGCATCCCATAAAAAGAATCCGCACATCAGACAAAGCGGAAAATCTGCTTCCCCATTCATTCCCCCGTTACGATAAAATGCAACAAGTGCAAGGTCATAGTTGTCATTTCTCTCTGAATAACGATTTCCACCATGAACAGTTTACAATAAACATATCTCAGACCATGACACGCTACAATCCCAGAGGTTGCAATGACCCTGATGGGGTCAGGTCGAGTTACAGTTTACATCCCTGTCTGTCCAGACTCGTATATGCAGTGATGACCTTGAAGGACTTTGGCCAATAAAGCTGATTCTGATAGAACACAAAGTTGTAGCCATGGCAGTAAACGACGCTTTAAATATCGATGTCACTGCAAAGAAGCTACCAATTGTAGAATCGTCAACCCGACAGCACAGAAGATCTTTACGATCAGCACAGTTTTAAAACGGACACATAAGATCAGTGTCACCAGTTCATTATCTGACCAAATGTGAAAAATGGTCACAATCTCCCCTTCTGTTTCTGAATTATAGCTTTGAATAATGGCCAAAAATTGTTCTCGCAGAACAGAGTGAAGTTGACCTTTGACCACTTGAATATAAAATGTCATCTTTCCATCATTTTACCCTATTAGTGTATGATTTATTGACTTATGGTCAGGAATGTGTTTCGTGAGGTCACGTTGACCTTTGATCAGCTCATCCTCGAGTGACCGTTTGCGCCAAATTGGAAGATATTTCCTCCAACTCTTCTTGAGATTTCATGACACAAATAGTTGTATAGAAGGGCTGGAAATGTTATTTTTGAGGAAATTGACATAATCTACTACTACTGTGGTGGAAAGAACGTGAAATCTTTATCTCAAAACAAATTTTTAAATAGACCGTCTTCAGCGATACTATGTCTTGTTTTATTGTATGTAATCTATGCAAAAAAAATGAACAGAAACATGATGTCTTGTTAGCAACAGCAGGTATTTAGATGTGAGGATTTGAGGGCAGAGAAATATTAAGGGATTGCTCTTCTTTTTCTTTTTTTTTTAAATCTCTAGCAGACAGGTAGAAAAAAAAAAAAACTGTAATATCGTCACTAGGAAACATTTTAAGCTTTGGGCCAATTGGTTATTCATGTCCTCAGAGACATCAAGGCTGTAATTTATTCACCAGCTTCAGGAAATACCAGCCTGCACATGATGGAACTTCCACCCCAGCACTAACCCAAACAATCCACCGGCTCTTGTTGACTGCACAAACGTCTCTGAGGAATGACACAATGGATTGCTGAGCATGAGTAACGGCACAGTACGAAGCCAACAAGATGAGAGTGGGGCAACTATCGAGTGGAAAAAGATTCCATTTTTTCCCCCCGACGTGTCTTAAACTGCCAGCTGTTTGCCTCAGTGAGGAATATTTGTTTGGCACCGAGCTGAGTTTCAGCGTCCAAACACACTCCCGAACCGCCACGGCAACACCTGTTCAGGTATCTGCTTTTTCCCTGACAAAGCCGGTGTAAGCAGCTCACAGTGCTCGACCTACTTTTGGCATTGTCAGCGAAACGCTGCCGTGTAAAGGAGAAAGTAATTAATCTCGCACAGAGATGTGAGTATTCTTCACACTGTCTCGTTGGCTTCGACGGCCCTCATTTAGAAGCCATTGTAAGTGAGAAACGGGGAGGCGATATTTAGCACAGTGCCACTGGGACGCGTAGCTTGCATGGCCGCATCCACGGGCCTGTCAGTAGAGCCAGCGTGTCTATCGGTGAGGGCTGAATGTGCTGTGAATAAGTGGGCCACTGCAAAGCTTCTTACACAGAATCCATAGGGGTCGTCTACGGTTCCACACTCGTGCTGGAAACATATGGCCGCTCAGTGGGACACCAGATAACGAGGTGCCAAATTTCTGAATTAGTAGTATATAAAAACCAACAGTGGTTTCGCTGTCGGATTTGGGGCTGGCCGGGCAGGGGTTGGCTGGGCAGGGGGTTGGCCGGGCAAGGGTTGGCCGGGCAGTGGCTGGCCGGGCAGGGGGTTGGCCGGGCAGGGGTTGGCCGGGCAGGGGGTTGGCCGGGCAGGGGGTTGGCCGGGCAGGGGTTGTGCTGGCGTGAAACTCTCTTGGTGCATATTCTGATACTTCGAGTCGGGGTATCTGCAAAAAGTGAATGCCATCAAGAGCACTCTTTTCCTCCAAATCCAAATCTCACTTATAGATCCGCGCATTTCTCAGTAAATTGGGTTTTGGTATAGTTGTGAAAATGTAAGCTTCATGTCTTTCATACAGCAGAAATAAACATGCGTTTGGCCTCTGGTTAATTTCCCCGTTCGTGACATGGGTGTATTTTTATGTAACCACCCATTTAAATTGCATTGAGTTACGGATAATTATGGGCTGAACAGCTTTAAGTTACAGTTGGATGCCTTCACTTTTGACAAACTGACTCCAGGTTTTAGCAACCGGACTTTATTCAGCTCCACCCATAGACATCCTCTTGGACCATTTTTTGGGGGATTTTGGAGTCAGGCGATGCCAAGATGGTGACGGCCAGAGATACATGGAACTGAACTTCAAAATCTCTCTTCGGGAAACTTACGGGTGACGTCACAGAGGCTATGTCCATTTTTTATAAACAGTCTCTGGGTAGATCATATCATGGCCATTATGTAATCCCCTCTATAAGATCAGTTTTGGTGCAAATACTAATCCAATAGATCAGTGAATTGACATCTGTTTGTCAAACTGTCCTTCACTTAGGCCTCAAAACACCCGGCTCCGGTCTTCTGAGGGAAACCTCTCCTCACCGCTCTCACAACTATTTGCATATCAAACGCTTCACCTGGGGAAGACGAGCTGATGCTTCAGATAGCTCCGGTGGATCAACAGTCTTGGCACGCTGCAGCATTTCCGTCTACACACACAGAAACACGCGCTCCTCTTCTTCTCTGTTGCACACTGTCCCCCTGGTTTGGACACACACTGACTAATGACTTTGCAAATACCTCATTACAGATTCTGTGTTGACGAACGTGCAAATAGCTGCAGCCTCCCCATATGTTTCCATTGAGAAACTCATCACATGCCGATGTTGTTTCTTGTGTCTCTTTTTTCTTTTCCCCCCCAGTGTGACTCTACTGGAAGAGATTAAAGCACAGAGTGTGGTTGCTGTGTGGCTTGTTAAACTGACGAATTAGTCATGTGGACACGATGCATCTGACACACGCACACGCACGCACGCACGCACACACACACACACACACACACTTTATCGAAGGCACTTCCCAGAGAGAGCCTTGAGGAACAGCAACTGTGTTCCACGATCAAAGGATGGAGACGAGAGGATTAAAGCACACATACACACAGCATCGAGCAATTCGGTTCACAGCAAGGGGGAAAAAAAAAAAAACGATGCATCACCTCAGATTCGGAGCACAACAGAAACAGAGAGAGTCCCCACGTCAAAACATGCAACAAAATAGCTCATGATTTGGCTTGAAATGAATCAAAAGGTAATTATCCCATATTCCTTCAGGCCCTCTTTCCTGTAAGGGTTCACACAACGTACGTCTCACTTTAATGGGTTCAGTTAAAGTCTGATCCTTCACTCTGATGGCAGATCAATATCCCAGCCGCGTGATCTGACAATTCACACTCCACATTTGGCACGAGCGGTCCCACACAACAGAGAGGATGTTCAAAGTGACCGCAACAGATGCACTCAAATGTTCAGGCTTGATGGGAAGACAACCGGAGGAGAGATTAAAGTTTAAAAAAAAAAAGAAGGTGCGCGACACAACGGCCGCTTGTTGGCCTCGACTCGGTTTCCCTCCTCTTTCTGCTTTCTTTCCTCACCCATCTGTTTCCATTCAGGTTCATTCTCAGTCCTGACCATTGTTCCAATCAGGGTGCATGTTTGCCTCCCCGTGAGAGGCAAACACATCATGACAGCAAACACGCCAAAGACCAAAAAACAAAGTGCTCTTACCATTCATGGCTGCAGGTGGAGAGCACGGGCAGAGAGGGAAGTCCTCCACTCAGCTGGCTAGCTCTCAGACATCTGCAGAGAGAGAGAGAGAGAGAGAGAGAGAGCGTAAGTGTGATTGTGTGTGTGTGTGTGTGTGTGTGTGTGTGTGTGTGTGTGTGTGTGTGTGTGTGCGTGTGTGAATGAGGAACAGAGCGGAGGCGATCTAAATGTGCGCAATAGCAGAAATTAAAAAAAAAAAAAAAAAAAAAATCTCATCTTGTTAACAATGCAAGGAAGGCACAGTGAACCGCTACGACGGCAAGGGATGGCAGAATGAGGGAGGGACGGAGGAGGGGACATAAAGAGAGAGAGAGGAGGGTGACAAAATGACAGAGAGCAGGTAGGTAAGGAGAGGAGAAGGAAGGGAAAGGACACAGACAATGCCAATACGGAGCAGTGGGCACTGAAGAGGACAGACGGTCGGGGGAATAGAGAGCGCAGAGAGAAATGATGGTGGTCTGTGAGAATGGCAGCATTTATCACTCCCCACTCTCAGATCACAGATGGCGGCTGAAGCCAGCAGTCTTTTGCAAATCGTGGCGTTTCTCCGCTGATATTTAGTCTGACATTTGGCTTTCTGTGTGAATGCCATCCAATTTGGATTCATCTCTTTCTGTTTTGCTAAAAAAAAAAAATCTATATTTGTCTTACTAGCAACATACAGAAAACACTTGTCTATCTCCATCTATCCACACACACACACACACGCACACACGCACGCACACACACAGTATGCTTACATGTATGTGCACCACACAAACAAAGGACTTATGGCTGTATTGAGTGCAGTGGGCAGGGAGCCTGGCCCACCTGATGAGATCGATCTGTGGGATCTTTGGCAGAGTCCCAGGAGGTAGATGGGACAGATGAGCCCATGCAGGTAAAAACTCTTAAATTGGAAAACGAGCCGAGTGAGCGTGGGGTTTCGGTTTTCTTTTTTTTTTTTTTTAACACCACGGAAAAGCCTGCTGCTTGGTCCTTTGCTTTTGCTGTTGTTTCTGAATCATTCTTCAGTTCAATTGCTTTGCCAACATACTCTCCATATTCTTGGTCATTCATGCTTCCTACATCTTTAAATTGAAAATATACACTTCGTTATTGGCTGTGGTGTCCCTCCTTTTTCTGTTTCTGCAGTTTCTCTTTCCATGAGCCCCCCCCCCCACTCACAATATTTCCTCTTGCTTTATCTCTCTCTCTCTACAAGCAAGGGTTTTCCTCATCTGCTGTGATTCCCGTCGGGTCCAAGCGATCTCCTCTGTGCTTTCACCAAATCACATCTTTTTCCACACTTCTACTTTTCCTCCAATCTATCTCTTCCACTTCAGCTCCTTGATCTCCTTTTCGTCATTCAATCAAACGTGCATTCCTTCTGTTACGGCTGCCGCACAATTTCTTTCATTCCCTGCTCTCTCTCTGCTCTTAACAGACTATCGCTCCATCATTGGCTTCCCTGTTTTTGTGTGAATTCTTGTCGGGGAGACTGTGGCTGTGATGGCTGTCAATTGCTCAAGAGCAAAGAACCGCACACTGTGGCGCATGCCTCCGCATGCTCTCGACTGTCTGCGCTGGTGCTTGTGCGCAAACTCACGCATGGCATGAGCAATAAACAGCTCGCACACAAGCAAACGACAATGACATTTAAGGCGCACAATCTTAAATTAATCAACGGGAATTCAAAGGGACTGATAAGAAAGAAAGTAGTTCAACAAAGACAATCTTGTTAAGAGTGTTTACGGTGGATTCAGAAAGTACTCGCACGCCTTCACTTTTGCACACTTTATTATTGCATTTTCTTTTTCCCTTTTTTTAATTGAATAAAAACCACAAACTGAAAGAGGCCTATTTCATTTACAAAAGTAGTCATACCCTTAATTCAATACTCTGTAGAACTGTGTAAGCAAATCCAGTTTTGAGTCTTTTTTTTGGGGCATGTTTTTAACGAGCTTTCTACCTGTGACAGACAATAGATCTATTTAAGTTAGATTAGCAACACAAGAGACTTCCGGTTATGGCTGCAAGCTACGGGGAGTCACGTTCAACCCTGCTCTGCTACGATCCTTCATAAATCCCGATACATCTCGCAGAAACGCTTTTCAAACGTCCGGGCGAACTCTATTCTCGACGCAGTGATGCCAAGTACTGGAAAGACGAGCAAAGACGGAGTGAAAATTATTGTCACCACCGAAATCGACGAGCTCTGGGGTGCAGAGCACGGAGCAGAGGGAAAGCGTGCGCGAGGCGTCTCTATTTGGCACGTCATGTGAATTCGTGAATTCCCTCCAAGTTCTCAGTCGCTAAGCTCGTTTCAACTTGGCTTAGAAATGTGATGATGCTGACCTTACTCGAGTTATTATCTCGATATAATGCAATCTGCGGTGTTATTTGTGAAAAATGTACGACTCTTTCCAGTCCACGTCATTATTGAGAGGAATTGTAAGAAGTGTTTGAGCGGGTGACGCTGCTGAATGTGTGAAGTCGTCTTCATCTGTGAAAAAAGGTCTTTTAAACCAGCGAGTCAAATGATTGGCCTGCGCTAATGAAAACTAATCTCAGACATCTATTTGTCAAATCACACCAGTAAAGAACGTTTGATCAAATGCCAGGTGAGTTTTTTTTTTTTTTTTTCCTTCATATTCTTATTATCTCTTTTAGTCTACACTCTCAACAGGTCATATGTTAACTTGGCGGATGCCGGTTCAGTCAGCTAATTAACAGTTAGGCTACACCCGGCCGTGCTGTGGATATTTAGCCACAACTATTGTACGTACGAGTTAGTTTGTGTTGAACGAGCCAATTTTAATTTAATTATGTTTACATTTTTACTCGGTAAACACTTCACTTATCGTTAATTAGCTAATTCCACACGTGAGAAGAGCCGGTGACGGTACAACAGGCTTTCTGGTATGTCATCATCCTGAGATGTTTTTTTGTTGTTGTTGTTTTTTGCCTCAAATAATAAAATTCCCCAAAGACACGATTTGACATCTTTTCAGCTTCTCAGCTTCTTTCATCTGACATATGGTAATAATGTACGAAGTCATACGGGTAGAAATGTTCCTTCACTATGTACAATATCCAGTTCGCAGAAGTTCAAATGCAACCTGTATATCCAGTCACTTGTGCAAACACCTCGTATGAGGGTATTTAGCAGATCACAAACACTTCGGGACCTTGAAAGCGTGCGGTGCGTGCGGTTTCAAATACCAGATACTGTCTCCGACTGACTCCGTTTCAGAGACGTCCCTGTTCAAACAGGACATATCCTGGATACAAAACAAGACTGAATCAACACGTGCCACGGAGGACACCCTCTACATAAACACCGACTGTGCCTTCAGACTCAAAACAAAATGTTTCACTCAGTTTGTCATCTTACAATGCTACTTGCAGCCCCCCCGTTGAGCGTTTAAACAAATATTATGGTGTAAAACACTTATAATATAAGGAAAAATAAACGTATTTATGTGCTTAGACTCAGTAAGCATTTAAGATTAGGTCGTAAGAACTGAGAGCTTTCCAGCCGGCGCTTTAATTTCTTTAAGGTGCTAATAGGGAGCATAACGCAGATGAAAATGGTGTACAATCATGCACCTCTTATTTTCTGATTTGTGGAACGGCGTAAGTCGCTTTAAGGATCAGCGGTTCGCTGACCCGACTGCACCGCCCGAGGAAATGAGTCAAAGAACCTTTGACCCTCCCCAGCATGCTGATTGACACCTGTGTGCGCCGCACCGGACCAGTTGGATGTGCATATCAATGCGTCGGCCTGTGTGCACAAGTGTGTCTGACACACACTCCTCACACAGAGGGGGACCCTGTTCTGACAGACACAGCCCAGGAAGCTTTGGCGGAGCCCGAGGAAGAAAGAAAGCCTGTGTGTATGTGTGTGTGTGTGTGTGTGTGTGTGTGTGTGTGTGTGTGTGTGTGTGTGTGTGTGTGTCCTGTGTGTCCTGTGTGTCGCATGTGAGCACAGAAACGCACAAAGACACACACACACACACGCACGCACGCACACACACGCACACGCACGCGCGCACACACACACACACACACACACACACACACACACACACACACACACACACACACACGCACGCGCACACACACACACACCTTCCTCTGTTGTGCTGCAGGTGAAAATCAAGGACGCTTCCACCAGTAAAATCGTTCTTATCCTATGGATACGTTTGTGGGTCAGCTCAACGCAATGATTCACCAAAGCCTCTTTTCCTGTATATGCTCCCCACCCCCAACACTGAAAACACACACTCAGCAGCATGTCCTACCTCAGCTTTTTGCATACATACCTTTGGCGCAAGATTTTTATTTATTTATTTTTTTTTTTGCTTGACTTCAAGAATAATGTCAAACTGACCTCAAACTAGCCTTCAGATTCACGCTGCTGCAGCCGCCATATAACAAATGGACCCCTGAAAGTCCATCAGTTCATCACAGCAATTACCGTATGTTCGTATCTGTTTATGTACACGTGTGCGTTATGCAATGCCTTGTGTCTTGGCAGGTGGATATGTGCAACAGTCCCCGCTGGGATGGGGCCAGATGTCATAGAAACTGCATTTTATATGGACTTTGCCACTTAAGCAAAGAAAGGCTTGTCTTTGTTTTCACAGAAAGCAGCAGAACGCACACGTACGTATGCACACACACACACACACACACACACACACACACACACACACACACACACACACTAAGCAATTGCTATAATTAGTCTATACTGCAGTAAATGAACACAAGCATACATTAACAGTGAACCCTGCTCCAGTCATTTCACACCAGAGTGGAAAAACTGCACTGACATTGAGCCATTTGAACATCTTATAACACCTTTCCATATGCAGTGCTTTACAGCTGGGGTAACAAATATACCGGACAGGCTTTAAACAAGAAGTCATACTTAGGTTATCATTTTTTAAAATATTTTAACAGATGAGTCGAAATAGAAATAAATATTTAGACATAAAGGGAAAAAAAAAAATGTAGCTGCTGGGCCAAGTAAGGATACCACAGACACTCACCAGGTCCCGATTATAGTGATTTGTCACCTCGATATATGGAAATTAGTATCATTAATAAAAAAAAGTGAATGTTCTGCCTTACATATCCAGTGAAGACACCTCCGGATTTACATCTTTTGTCATAAAACAATGATGTCATTTCCTGTTGTCTGATTGTGTCTTGTGTCAGGTTACAGCAACGTCTCTGTAATACAACTATGAAATTGCTCAGAAACACATTTGCAGCTTTCATCACACTGTGGATTCAAGGCGCAGGCAACAACGCTTGCAATTTGTAGATGACAGCCCTTATTTTTGCTGCTCACAAATACATTACCTTTAAATGCAAGTTGGGTTTTTTTGTTGTCAAAATGCAGTCAATATATTTGAAGTCATTGGTGTGAGGTCTGAACAAGCAATGTTTCAACCACATAGGTGCTCTTCATGTAAGACGCAGACAATAGGCTAGCACTCGGGGTTAGTGACAGATTTTAGAAATACACATTTGAGGATCCAAAAAAAAAAAAAAAAAAAAAAAATCTCCTCACTCCAGGTGATAAAACCACTATTATGTTCATACGCTACAACTGATCGCCTTTTTTTTTTTCTCCAATGTTACAAAGCAGGACATCCCACTTACCTTGAAAAAGCAGGGGAAAAAAATAAAAATAAAAATCGAAGGTGGCAGCGTCCAGCAATTGTTATATTCTGCTCTGTCTTGCTAAGCTTGAAAATGACATATTTTCATTTACCTGTTGCGGTAGAAAGACGGCGGTGTTCGACATGCAGGCTGGCAATCGAGCTCCAGAAGAGGGAGGAACCGATCCTGCAGCCGGGTCGGGTGTGCGTGGACTGGAAATGGGCGTCTCCGGCTCCACGGGCAAGTTACACAGAATTATGCAGGTGACTTCCGGCTTTCCCTTTCAAAATTAAAACTTGACATTTCAGGTTCTATTGTTTCAAATATCTGAATGAAGCGTTTGTGGTCATGTCTGCACGAGCTTCCTTCCTCCTTTGCGCAGACCTTTTCTTACTGCGAGGATTAGTGATTGTTGGATGCATGTGTGAAGCCTCCCTGTACACTCAGCTTGAACTTGATTATATTTTCAATGTGCAAACATGGAAAAAAAAAAAGAAGAAAGAAAGGTAAACACTGATTATAATTAGTTGGTTGAATAAATAACATTGACAGAAGTCAGGTTCAGTACCAACATAACCAGATATTAAATGTGCTGTACAATGAGATGGTCTGATTGGAGATCAACTAAAGCCTGTTATAAAGGGTGTCTACTTCACTCTTGTGTTTGCGCTTGACTTTCATTTTGAGGACACAGCCACTTCACCTTTGGTCTCCGGTTCTTTGTTGACATTTTGAACTTGTTGGACGACTTCAAAGCCACATTTTTGACAGACTTTACAGGTGCTCCATTCGCACAAATTGCCGAGATGTCCAAAACTTCACGAAATAACTTTGATATCAAACCTTAAATCCAACTATTTTATCAGGCATCTGTGGTGAAGAAATTCCTCTGAGATTAATCTGTAATTAAATTGTACATTAGTGAGGTTCACAGAGTCTGATAGGTCCCTAAATGAAATAAGAAAGCTGCTGGTCTGGAGCGCCGCCAACAGCTTAAGTTTAGTATTACATCTACTGGTTAAACATTCACATCCTGAGCTTGATTCTTAACCTGATTGGTCAAGCTGATGACGTGGCAGTTTCACATAAAAGTTGGTGTTTCATGCTCTCAAAGCATTGATGTGTCAGCACCAAATATCTTTCTATATTTCCACCCCATTAGGCAAATAGTTATGAGCCACAAGCCGAGATGCTTTCAAAACTTTATACAAAAAGTAAAAAATAAAATAAAAATAGAGTAATACAGTTGTCCAATATTTCAAATACTTATACATCAGTCTATATGTAGTTACTTTACAGGTTCAAACAACTTCCACAATTTTCCTGTAATTTACACAATGTCATTTTCATTGCAGTTACTCCTTTTTGATAAAGCAACAAAATAAAGATATAAAAACTAAATATATATATATATATATATATATATATATAAAGTAATTGTACAACCCACTGTACATCCCACTCGTATACAGCTGCAGAAGTCTTGATATATATATATATAATGACTGTAAACAAGACACACAAAAAAATACACCAATAATGAATAAAGTGGAACTGAGAAAGATGAGAAAAAGCACTTTCACAAAAAGACCAGAATATATTTAATGGCTGGAATAAAAGCGAAGGTAAAGTGAAGTTTAACATCATATGATCCTCATCCAAAATTCTTTTTTTTTACAAATGAAAGCATCAAAAACAGATAAAAAAAAAAGAAAAAAAAAAGGAAAGAAATAGGTTTATACAATTTCTAACTGTGGTGCATTTGCCTTAAGGGTTATTGCTGAATCCTCTCAGTCAATTCCCTCGATCTGTTTAGGCTTTTGTATCATCGTAAAATATACACATGTGCAGCTTTGAAATAAGTCGAACACATTCTCCTTGAACAGACAACATCTATGACTGCTGATGTGTTTGGTATAAAAAAATAAAAAAAAAAAAAAAAACCTTCCTCATCTGTACACTATGATGGTTGATCTTCCTGTTTGATGTCCATTTCACTTCCTGCGTTTGAAATAACGCCACAATGGTTTGACTCAACCGGCACATTTTCTTGCTCCTCTTTGATCAATGTACTTTCAGTGTCCTGACCGATGGTCACCATGGAGTATTCCAGGGATCCTCCTAGTTCAAGTGGGACAAAACACTTGACATCATCCGTGTCCGATTCTGTTTTTATGAGCCTCTCAGTGTTTGTAGCTACATCTCGCATATCATCTCCTTCAGATACTTGTGCTGCAGGCAGGGAGGAATGCTGGAAAGCATCACAATTTGGATTATATTCCTCATCAGTGTCCAGTTCTAAACTCATATCAGCATAATATGGATCATATTCCTCTTGTTTGATCTGGATGTTTCCATGGAGAAGACTGTCACAACCTGCCCTCATAGGACTATCATTCATCTCCATTTCCATCCAATAATCTGCTGGAAACAGTGAGGACTCATCATCGAACCAAGATTGTTCGTTCGTTTGTCTGTGTGGTTCTTCCGAGGAGGAGTTCCCTCTGTTCTTGTTTTGCTGTTGTGTTGACATTTCTGATGATATGGGACTGATGAAAAATGGTAACTTAAAGACCTTTTCTACTCGGCGATGTGGATTATTCCTCCATGTTTTGACAAAGGCACTGATTTTGCTTGCAGTAGCTATGGTAAATTCCCAACACCTGGGATGTTGTGAGCTAAGATCAAAGTTATAGTCTAAGATCTCATACAAAGTGTTTGGGAGATAGTGTCTTGCTTTATACGATGCAAATTTATGCATCTCCAAAACTACAGATGTTGTCAGTAGATTCAAGTCCAGTTTTTCTTTGTCTCCTGATTTCGATGTCACATCGAGGTCCAGACCTATTTCATTGCAGATGGGAAAGAGGTGTTCTCTTGCGCCTTCATTTTTCTTCAATCTTTTGGCACCTGAATCAACGCTTCGCAGCACTGCAATTTCCTTCTTTGTTTGCATTTCCAGTTGTCTTTTTCTGAACGTTTCCTTCCGTTCACTGCTCTTGATCACATTTTGCTCTTTACTTTTACTCCCAACTGTAGGATCTTTATGAGAAGGTTGGTACATGACAAACACTTCACTGAACCAAACGGGCTCTCCAGCATTTGGAGGCGTTCTGGTGAATAAAAATGAAGGATGTATTTGTTGGTTCTGCGTGTCCAAGTTGAAGTTGTGCTCAAGGATATCATTGAAAATCCTAACTTTTGTTCCACACAGTTTTTTGGCAAACCAATACACCTCGGACATGACTGCGCATGTCAACAGGTTGATGTCAAGTTTGTCTTTGGGGTGGTCTTTGTCCACAAACAAGCTTAACCCTATTTTCTTGCAGTGACGGTGACGGTAACAGCTCGTTACCGTTTCTTCTGATGGTTGGAAAATAGAGGTTGGATCCTTTGCAGCACTTTGTGCATGAACAGAGACAATGTTAGTTATAGCATGTGGATGAACATGAGGCGTGTGACCAGTGTCAGACACATCCAGCTTAGAATTTCTATCTTGATAACATTTGAGGCAGGGTGGATTATATTCTTCTAAACATCTCGAGTCAGGAAGTTCAAAAAGCACTTTTGTTTGATTTCTGAAGGATTTGTTCTGCATCAGTTGTGAAATCTTTCTATAAAGTTCGTCTGCAAAGGCGCTCCGATACATCTCACTGTTCAAATTTAGATCAAAGTTATACTCCAGTATCTCGGTGGCGAAATGTTTTGCGTCTGACATCAGTTCTGTGGCAAAATGATAAATTTCAACCATGATGCCATTGGTCAGCAATTTTGGATCAAGATTTTGTTTGACTCCAGATGCTACATTGAAATCGATGCCTAGTTTCTTACATCTGGAGTAAGAATAAAGTGGACAATCTTCTCTATGAGGCGCTGAGAGGATTTGCTGAATATGATTAGCTCGCAATTTCCACAGCAGTGAATTGGAGTCATCATTTTGTTCAGTGGAAGTGGATTTGCTTACATTTTGGTCTACGGTTGTCTGAGTGGAGCCACTACTACAAGCTGTTAAATTTGCTTCATTCTGGCAAAGCAGTTTTGCGAATACTGAGCGATGATATCCTTTTCGCCTCCGGCAGGATATCGGTACATCAGTTGCTAGATTTCTTTGTGCAATAGCAATAGGAATATACGCAAAAATATTTCCAGCAAGGTCAGAATCTACACTCGGCAAATCGAGATCAAAGTTGTGTCTGATGATGTCAATACAAATCTGCTCAAAAGTTCCACACAACTTTTCTGCAAAGTTTATCACTTCGGTCATTGCTCCTTTGGTCAGTTTGTTGACATCAAGTTTCATATTTCCTTGACTGTTTTTCACATGTAGTTTCAGATCAATCTCCTTGCAGAAGGCATAAGGATCAGCACTTTTCTGGAAATTTGTTTCAGGTTGTAAATGCGGTGTAGTTTCAGCATTTAAAGCCGGTTTTGCTTCAGCAGGTGAATCAAGAGCGCACGTGGCAGCAACATCACACGGCCTCATTCTTGATAATCTGCTGAGTTCAGGTTTGACACTGCCCATTCTCTGATGTGTCATATCAATGGATGACATAGAATTAGGAAGTTCAAAAACCTCCCTTGAGAATTTGACTGCATCCTCACAATTTTTAAGCTGTGTTATTCTCTTCATAAGTTCACATGCAAAATGATGTTTATGGTATTTGCTCTGCAGACCTAAGTCAAAGTTGTTTTCCAGAATCTCCATGATGAATTCCTGCTGGGATGAACTCATATCTAAGGCGAATCGAACAATTTTAAGTAGAACAAAACCAGTCAAACGGTCAGCACTAAGATTTTGTTTGGGCCCAAATCCAACATTGAATTCTGTTCTGATTTTCTTTTTTTTCCTGATCAGATAGAACGGTTTGTCTCGTACAAGGATTTGTTTTACACGGTTGGCACGCAACTTCCATATGTTGCCCTTTGTCGTCATTTCCTCCTCTTCCATGTCACATTCATTTGGTAGATTTGTTGGAATCTGTGTCTGCTCTGTCCCTGCATGCAGCCCACTTTTATCAGGCTGACGTGATAATGGGGGATCCATGTCTGCGTTGACATTTGGCAAAATATATGAACCATTGGTGGTCGGGGGTAGAGGCTTGAGTACAACCACACAACTTGAAAGGGATTTTTTGGGGATGTCAGAGCTTGTTGGGTTTCGTAAGTGATCCTCATTTCCACTTTCTTCTGAATCTGTGATTTTGTCTGCTTCGACAGGACACATGCAGTTGAAGTCACCCCCTGGTGTTTGACTGGTACACAACTGTTTCGACTCTTGCGTTTGCAGCATGTCACCTTCCTTCTTTGCTTGCATTTCCAATTTTCGTTTTCTAAATCTTTCCTTCCTTTCACTTCTCTGCATGTCATTTAGCTCTGTCCAGTTACTCCTAACCGCAGGATCTTTGTGAGAAGGCTGGTGAAAAACAAAAACTTCAGTGAACCATGTGGACTCTCCAGGATTTAGAGGCAGTTTGCTGAACACGTATCCAAGATGCAATTGTTGGTCCTGAATGTCCAAGTTGAAGTTGTGTTCAAGGATATCTTTCATAATTTGAATTTTTTTTCCACACAGTTTTTTGGCAAAAGAATTTACTTCGGACATAACCGCATATGTCAATACATATGTGTCAAGTTTATCTCTTGGGTGATCTTTGTCCACACACAGGCTTAAACCTATTTTCTTGCAGTAAAGGTAAGAGCCCGTTAACATCTTCTCTGATGTTTGGGAAATAAATGTTGGATTCTTTGCAGGCTTTTGTGCTGTGCAGTTTTCATCAACAGAGACAATGTCAGTCATGGCATGTGGATGCCCAGGAAGCATGAGACCAGGGTCAGATACATCCTGACAAAGCTTAGAATTTCTATCTTGATAACATTTGAGGCAGTGTGGATTATATTCTTCTAAACATCTCAAATCAGGAAGTTCAAAAAGAGCTTTCTTTTGAGATACAGAGAATCTTTTTTTTTTCATTTCTGCAATTTGTCTTCCAAGTTCATCAGCAAAGGCGCTGCGATACAGCTCACTGTTCAAATTTAGATCAAAGTTATACTCCAGTATCTCTGTGGCGAAATGTTTTGCGTCTGACATCAGTTCTGTGGCAAAAGTGTAAATTTCCATCATGATGCCATTGGTCAGTAATTTTGGATCAAGATTGTGTTTGACTCCAGATGCTACATTGAAATCGATGCCTAGTTTCTTACATCTGGAGTAAGAATAAAGTGGACAATCTTCTCCATGAGGTGCTGAGAGGATTTGCTGAATGTGATTAGCTCGCAATTTCCACAGCAATGATTTGGGGTCATTTTTTTGTTTAGTGGAAGTGGATTTGCTTACATTTTGGTCTACGGTTGCCTGAGTAGAGCCACTAGCTTCTAAATGTGATTTGTTCTGGCAATGCAGTTTTGTTAATATTGAGTCATAATTTCTTTTGGGCTTTGATTTCACATGGATTCCACTTGTTACTAGATTTCTTTGCTCAATTGCAGCAGGAATGTATGCAAGAATATTTCTAGCAAGGTCAGAATCTACGCTCGGCAAATCAAGATCAAAGTTGTGTCTGAGGATATCAATACAAATCTGCTCAAAAGTTCCACACAACCTTTCTGCAAAGTTTATCACTTCGGTCATTGCTCCTTTGGTCAGTTTGTTGACATCAAGTTTATTTTCTTGACTGCTGTTTACATTTAGATTCAGACCAATCTCCTTGCAGAATGGATAACAGTCCACACTATTCTTTGAAATTGCTTCAGCAGGTGAATCAAGAGCGCACGTGGCAGCAACATCACACGGCCTCATTCTTGATAATCTGTCGAGTTCAGGTTTGACACTGCCCATTCTCTGATGTGTCATATCAATGGGAGACATGGAATTAGGAAGTTCAAAAACCTCCCTTGAGAATTTGACTGCATCCTCACAATTTCTTAGCTGTCTTACTCTGCTGATGAGTTCACATTCAAAAGCATGTTTATGGTATTTGCTCTGCAGACCTAAGTCAAAGTTGTTTTCCAGAATCTCCATGATGAATTCCTGCTGGGATGAACTCATATCTAAGGCAAATCGAGCAACTTTAACTAGAACTGAATCAGTCAAATAGTCAGCACTGATATTTGGTTCGGGCTCAAATCCAACATTGAATTCTAGGGCTTTGCTGATATTCCCAAGCCAACGGCACTGTTTGTCAAGTACAAGGAGGATTTGTTTTACACGGTTAGCACGCAACTTCCACAAGTTGCTTTCTGTTCCCACTTCCTCTTCTGGCATGTCATATTCATTTAGTACATTTGTTGGAATTTCTGTCTTCTCTTTGTCTCCTTGCAGCCCACTTTTATCAGAATGAGTTGCAGATGGTAGGTCCACATCAATGTTTACAGTTGGTAAACTGTATGAACCATCGGTGGCGATGAAGCTAGGCTGGAGTACACCGACACCACTTGGTAGCGATTCTCTGAGGATGTCAGAACTTGTTGGGTATTCAGAGCAATCCTCATTTCCACTGTTTTCGGAATCTGGCATGTTGTCCGATTCTACAGGACACATGTAGTTCAAGTCATCCTTTTCTCTTTGACTGGCACACAAAGCAACATGATGAGAGAGCATGTTTTCTTCCACCCGTTTAGGCACTTGTCTTTGCAGCATTGCACTTTCCTTCTTTGTTTGCATTTCCGGTTGTATTTTTCCAAACGTTTCCTCACTTTCACTTCTCAACAACCCATTTAGCTCTTTACTTTCACTTCCAACCGCAGGATCTTTGTGAGAAAGCTTGTGAAAAACAAAAACTTCAGTGAACCATGTGGACTCTCCAGGATTTAGAGGCAGTTTGCTGAACAAGTATCCAAAATGCAATTGTTGGTCCTGAATGTCCAAGTTGAAGTTGTGTTCAAGGATATCTTTCATAATTTGAATTTTTTTTCCACACAGTTTTTTGGCAAAAGAATTTACTTCGGACATAACCGCATATGTCAATACATGCGTGTCAAGTTTATCTCTTGGGTGATCTTTGTCCACACACAGGCTAAAACCTATTTTCTTGCAGTGATGGTAAGAGCTCGTTAACATCTCCTCTGATGTTTGGGAAATAGATGTTGGATTCTTTGCAGGCTTTTGTGCTGTGCAGTTTTCATCAAAAGAGACAATGTCAGTCATGGCATGTGGATGCCCAGGAAGCATGAGACCAGGGTCAGATACATCCTGACAAAGCTTAGAATTTCTATCTTGATAACATTTGAGGCAGTGTGGATTATATTCTTCTAAACATCTCAAATCAGGAAGTTCAAAAAGAGCTTTCTTTTGAGATACAGAGAATCTTTTTTTTTTCATTTCTGCAATTTGTCTCCCAAGTTCATCAGCAAAGGCGCTGCGATACAGCTCACTGTTCAAATTTAGATCAAAGTTATACTCCAGTATCTCTGTGGCGAAATGTTTTGCGTCTGACATCAGTTCTGTGGCAAAAGTGTAAATTTCAACCATGATGCCATTGGTCAGTAATTTTGGATCAAGATTTTGTTTGACTCCAGATGCTACATTGAAATTGATGCCTAGTTTCTTACATCTGGAGTAAGAATAAAGTGGACAATCTTCTCCATGAGGTGCTGAGAGGATTTGCTGAATGTGATTAGCTCGCAATTTCCACAGCAATGATCTGGGGTCATTTTTTTGTTTAGTGGAAGTGGATTTGCTTACATTTTGGTCTACGGTTGCCTGAGTAGAGCCTCTACGACAAGCTTCTAAATGTGATTTGTTCTGGCAATGCATTTTTGTTAATATTGAGTCATAATTTCTTTTGGGCTTTGATTTCACATGGATTCCACTTGTTACTAGATTTCTTTGCTCAATTGCAGCAGGAATGTATGCAAGAATATTTCTAGCAAGGTCAGAATCTACGCTCGGCAAATCAAGATCAAAGTTGTGTCTGAGGATATCAATACAAATCTGCTCAAAAGTTCCACACAACCTTTCTGCAAAGTTTATCACTTCGGTCATTGCTCCTTTGGTCAGTTTGTTGACATCAAGTTTATTTTCTTGACTGCTGTTTACATTTAGATTCAGACCAATCTCCTTGCAGAATGGATAACAGTCCACACTATTCTTTGAAATTGCTTCAGCAGGTAAATCAAGAGCGCACGTGGCAGCAACATCACACGGCCTCATTCTTGATAATCTGTCGAGTTCAGGTTTGACACTGCCCATTCTCTGATGTGTCATATCAATGGGAGACATGGAATTAGGAAGTTCAAAAACCTCCCTTGAGAATTTGACTGCATCCTCACAATTTCTTAGCTGTCTTACTCTGCTGATGAGTTCACATTCAAAAGCATGTTTATGGTATTTGCTCTGCAGACCTAAGTCAAAGTTGTTTTCCAGAATCTCCATGATGAATTCCTGCTGGGATGAACTCATATCTAAGGCAAATCGAGCAACTTTAACTAGAACTGAATCAGTCAAATAGTCAGCACTGATATTTGGTTCGGGCTCAAATCCAACATTGAATTCTAGGGCTTTGCTGATATTCCCAAGCCAACGGCACTGTTTGTCAAGTACAAGGAGGATTTGTTTTACACGGTTAGCACGCAACTTCCACAAGTTGCTTTCTGTTCCCACTTCCTCTTCTGGCATGTCATATTCATTTAGTACATTTGTTGGAATTTCTGTCTTCTCTTTGTCTCCTTGCAGCCCACTTTTATCAGAATGAGTTGCAGATGGTAGGTCCACATCAATGTTTACAGTTGGTAAACTGTATGAACCATCGGTGGCGATGAAGCTAGGCTGGAGTACACCGACACCACTTGGTAGCGATTCTCTGAGGATGTCAGAACTTGTTGGGTATTCAGAGCAATCCTCATTTCCACTGTTTTCGGAATCTGGCATGTTGTCCGATTCTACAGGACACATGTAGTTCAAGTCATCCTCTTCTCTTTGACTGGCACACAAAGCAACATGATGAGAGAGCATGTTTTCTTCCACCCGTTTAGGCACTTGTCTTTGCAGCATTGCACTTTCCTTCTTTGTTTGCATTTCCGGTTGTATTTTTCCAAACGTTTCCTCACTTTCACTTCTCAACAACCCATTTAGCTCTTTACTTTCACTTCCAACCGCAGGATCTTTGTGAGAAAGCTTGTGAAAAACAAAAACTTCAGTGAACCATGTGGACTCTCCAGGATTTAGAGGCAGTTTGCTGAACAGGTATCCAAAATGCAATTGTTGGTCCTGAATGTCCAAGTTGAAGTTGTGTTCAAGGATATCTTTCATAATTTGAATTTTTTTTCCACACAGTTTTTTGGCAAAAGAATTTACTTCGGACATAACCGCATATGTCAATACATGCGTGTCAAGTTTATCTCTTGGGTGATCTTTGTCCACACACAGGCTTAAACCTATTTTCTTGCAGTGATGGTAAGAGCTCGTTAACATCTCCTCTGATGTTTGGGAAATAGATGTTGGATCCTTTACAAGATTTTGTGCTGTGCAGTTTTCATCAACAGAGACAATGTCAGTCATGGCATGTGGATGCCCAGGAAGCATGAGACCAGAGTCAGATACATCCTGACGAAGGTCATAATTTCTATCTTGATAACATTTGAGGCACGATGGAGAATATCCTTCTAAACACCTTGAGTCAGGAAGTTCAAAAAGCATGTTTGTTTGAAATCGGTAGTCTTGTTTCTGTCTCATTTGTACAATTTTTCTTGCAATTTCGTCTGCAAAGGCGCTGCGATACAGCTCACTGTTCAAATTTAGATCAAAGTTATACTCCAGTATCTCTGTGCTGAAATGTTTTGCAGCTGACAGCAGTTCTGTCGCAAAAGTATTAATTTCAACCATGATGCCATTGGTCAGTAATTTTGGATCAAGATTGTGTTTGACTCCAGATGATACATTGAAATCGATGCCTAGTTTCTTACATCTGGAGTAAGAATAAAGTGGACAATCTTCTCCATGAGGTGCTGAGAGGATTTGCTGAATGTGATTAGCTCGCAATTTCCACAGCAATGATTTGGGGTCACTTTTTTGTTTAGTGGAAGTGGATTTGCTTACATTTTGGTCTACGGTTGCCTGAGTAGAGCCACTAGCTTCTAAATGTGATTTGTTCTGGCAATGCAGTTTTGTTAATATTGAGTCATAATTTCTTTTGGGCTTTGATTTCACATGGATTCCACTTGTTGCTAGATTTCTTTGCTCAATTGCAGCAGGAATGTATGCAAGAATATTTCTAGCAAGGTCAGAATCTACGCTCGGCAAATCAAGATCAAAGTTGTGTCTGAGGATATCAATACAAATCTGCTCAAAAGTTCCACACAACCTTTCTGCAAAGTTTATCACTTCGGTCATTGCTCCTTTGGTCAGTTTGTTGACATCAAGTTTATTTTCTTGACTGCTGTTTACATTTAGATTCAGGCCAATCTCTTTGCAGAATGGATAACAGTCCACACTATTCTTTGAAATTGCTTTAGCAGGTGAATCAAGAGCGCACGCGGCAGCAACATCACACGGCCTCATTCTTGATAATCTGCTGAGTTCAGGTTTGACACTGCCCATTCTCTGATGTGTCATATCAATGGGAGACATGGAATTAGGAAGTTCAAAAACCTCCCTTGAGAATTTGACTGCATCCTCACAATTTCTTAGCTGTTTTACTCTGCTGATGAGTTCACATTCAAAAGCATGTTTATGGTATTTGCTCTGCAGACCTAAGTCAAAGTTGTTTTCCAGAATCTCCATGATGAATTCCTTCTGGGATGAACTCATATCTAAGGCAAATCGAGCAACTTTTAACAGAACAAAATCAGTCAAATGGTCAGCACTGATATTTTGTTTGGGCTCAAATCCAACATTGAAATCTAGTTGGACTTTCCTTGATGTCGCCAAAAGATAGAACCGTTTGTCTCGTTCAAGGAGGATTTGTTTTACACGGTTGGCACGCAACTTCCACAAGTCGCTCTCTGTTCCCATTTCCTCTGGTTCCATGTCACATTCATTTAATACATTTGTTGGAATCCGTGTCTGCTCTTCGTGTCCTGGCAGCCTACTTTTATCAGGCTGACTTGCAAATGGTGGGTTCATATCTACCTTTATATTTGGTAAATAGGATGAACCATCAATGGTGGTGGGTAAACGCTTGAGTGCAACCACACAACTTGATAATAATTCTCGAGGGATGTCAGAACTTGTTGGGGTTCGACAGGGACCCTCATTTCCACTGATTTCTGAATCTGTGATATCGTCCGCTTCTATAGGACACATGTAGTTAAAGTCACCCTCTGCTGTTTGACTGGTACACAAAGCAGTGGGATGAGAGAGCATGTTTTTCACCAACTCTTTAGACTCTTGTCTTTTGTGCCTCTTGGTGATGTGTTCACTTGTTTTTGAAGAAACCCTCTTTTTTTGTTTACATTTTAATGGAAACCTCCTTCTTTTTGTCACTTCCTCTTTTTCATGAAGCGGTGATTCCGTATTGGACTGTTCTGGACCGTGGACTCTTTTAAGAGAGCTTATGTGACTGAAAAACAACTCCCCTTTAAACTCTTGAGTTAATTTGATACCAGCGGTGGAAAGTCGTTTTCTCCTTCTGAGCAGTTGTGATATCATGAACCAAACTTCATCTCTTCCCCGTTGACTTTTAAGATCCAGTTCAAAATTGTGCTCCAACACACTGAGAACAATGGAGCTGTAGGATGCAGTCAGAATTCGAGTGATGTCTTCTAGTTCTAACATCACGCCATTTGTCAATAAACGTGGATCAAGACTTTGTTTTGACCCGACGTCCAAGTTCAAGCCAATTTCTTCACAACGAGGGAACGAGGGAGGAAGAACATCCTCTTTGTCTTCTTCTGTTAACTGTGTTTCTGAAAACTCCGTTTCATGTTTATCATCAACGTGTCGTCCATCCATCTCTTCTTTCGTTTTCACAGACGGCGTTTGTGAACTCTTAAATAAGTCTTCAAGTTCACTGTCATCATCGTCCTCCTCCATCTCCTCCAGGAAACCGTCACACTGATGTTCTGTAGATGCCTTGTTGCTGCTACATTCTGGCACAGAGGATGTGTCAAAAAGAGTAAAAACTTCATGTGTATCTTTTGGAGATTTTCTGATCAGGTCTTTGAGTTCGTGCTGAATTTGAGCTGTAAAATTTGTCCTCTGTTGCTCATTTTCAAATCTCAGATCAAAATTGTTCTCCAGAATGTTTGTGATAAAATGCCTTTTACTCTTGTTAACAGTTTTGGCAAAGTCACAGACCTCAAGTATGACACCGTTTGTCAATAATTGTGAATCCAGTTTTTTCTGTGTGGTGGATGCAAGATTAAAATCTAATCCCATTTTATGGCTGTAATAGAATGGTTCTGGGCTTCTGGAATATTTCTTTACGTGCATAATGCGCCACTGCCATACTGTGTCCGCCTCCATCCTCTTTCTGTTCTTCAGACAGCAGTTGTCCCTGTTGTCCATCCTCTCAATCGTCTGTCTTCTTTTCCTGTATTTAGTCCAGCAAAAAAAATACAAATGATATACACAGTATTTTAGCCTTAAATCATACATAAACTACATGTATTAATATTTAAAAAAAAAAATTCTGACTACAATACCAGATATTGTATGGACTCTCAAATAGGAGGATTTAAAATGTTTCTCTTTTTTTGTCATTGATTTATTACCTTTGGGTCTCAAAACCACAAATCATCCCTTTGCGATTAATTTTGCTTAACAAAAAGATTACAGTTACATCTGGCAATGGTCTTTGACCTTATCTTTGGTCAACATTTTGGCAGTGAGTCAAACAGGAAGGACTAAGGAATGAAGAAAGAAATCATTATCTGCTGCCCTTAAACATTTTATTACAACATAAAAATTTTAAACATACATTATATCAAGCAAAAATATAATAATCTTTGATGAATTTTATGTTCCCAAGCAAAAGGTCTTAACATTTGTAACCAAGACAGTAAGAAAAAATAAACAAGACAAATTAGTAGTAAGCTGTATTCTTTACATCCATGACAAATAACCAGAAGTCGTCTTCTTCTTTGTCTATTCTTATGTATTGTTTAATTTCTTGATGTGCAACTGCCACCAACTGACAAGCATTGGAATACCATTTGTAGAAATATGCTGCGTAATACTTCAAACGCACGCTACTGTCACAAGCATAAATGTGTCCTTGTGCGTATAGGAACAGAAACAAGGGAGCCAGCTCAGACACAAGGTTCCATTGAGCTTAATTTACTTGTGGCCAAAAGTGGCACTGACCTTTTTCTCAGACTCGACCTCCGCTCAGGCCTGCTGCTATAATGCGGCAAAATAGCTTCAGTTCAATAGTATGGACGCTGACACGAGATTAATGATGTACATGTTACATATTGTATAAATTGTGTTTTTCCTTTCCCGTTTAATTAAAAGCAAGGTGTAGGTACTATATAAATCCTGAGAGGGTGAAAACAGTCATTCAGTGGAGAAATATGCACAGCCTCTATGCAGCAACTGTGCCGTTTGGACTTCAGTAAGTTTATGATGTCACAAAACTCGCATCCATGCCCACCCTCAGCACGGCCTACTGTCCAACTTTTAATATGGAAGAAAACACTGGGTGGTAGATACGCCTAGGTTGATCCATAAACTGAGGAAAACATTGTGGGTTTTAGTGAATTGGAGCAAAACTTTACACAGTATTGTTGTGAATAAGTATTAATAATTTCCAGAAACATTGCATCTAGAAAGAAACCATATATATATATATATATATATATATATATATATTTTTTTTTTTTAATGGATCTCCGCTATAGATACCCTCTCCTTTCCAAGCTCACTAGAGAGCTGCTGTGCAGTCCAGGAAAAAACAGATCCAATGAGGACACTTTCACCTCAGCTGGTCGTGCACTCAAAGCACGCCAAAATAGTTTAAACCCTGGAAATGTGCAAAAGTGCAACCTGACACAAGGCTAAATAAATAAGACACAAGTAGACAACCATTTCGTTAAAGTTCACTGCTAAAATCTATGAGATGCATCGTGAGATAGCGATCAAGACATCTTTAAATGAAGGGTTACTTGTTTTGCCGGCTAAGAATAAAAACCACAGTTTATTTAGTAGCCTAGACCCAGAGGCTGTTGAATTTTGATAGGTAACGTTTTACCTTAGGATGAGTGCATTACGTTTGGTCAAACAGCTCAAAAACCACAGTGAGAGACTGCTGACTTTGCTGTCGGCTTCAGTGGCTCATTCAAAACCTTGCTTTCTACACGAGTGTCTGTCCTTTTTTGATATATGTGCTAAATGAGAAAACGTCATCCCCGACTATGATAGACCATCAAAGCACGCTACACGCTGTATGACATGACAGTGTTGGTGGTTTTACGGGCCGGGTCAGGTGTTTGCTTAATGTATATATTTGCGGATCGTGCCGGTCCGGTTAGCCCTCATAACGGGGTTCGGGCTTGGTGCGGGTCTTTTAAAAAATAAAAAAAAATAAAAAAAAATCCTGTATCAAGGCTGACATTCTGTTGTAGAGCTATCAAGCTTGAAGACTAAACAAAACCTGTGGTTGGCCGAGGCGTGTGTGACTTAGAAAAGATTCAGCCAACCAGAGGAGAGCCTCAGTGACGAAGACGCAAAACAGCCTGTTCTTGGGAGAACTCCACATACAAGTGTTTTGGCACTTAACAACAACAACAAAAAACTTTTATGGATATCAATACTACTAATAGTCACCGGAAAAGTGTGCTACATACCTGGCAAACCATTTGTTAAGTCTTGCTCCGACATGTCCGGCCCAACCTCTGGGATACTAGATAAAAACACCCATCCAACTGGTGGAGGAATGGTGCGACCAGTGTATCCCTGAATAAAAGTTTCAAGTTTGAATATTTGTTAATTCATGCATGCATGGTTTCCACTGCACACACACACACACACACACACACAAAAACACTTTTGGGAGACGGCAAAAAGTTGCCGTGTGCTGCGCTTTAACGCAAAGTGAGACGGACAACCAGACATACATTTACAAAAAAAAAACAGCATAAAGAAAACATCCAACAGTAGGGATTTGTGTTAGCTTTTATCTCGTGTGCCTCTCTGCGATAGGTTGTTGGTAAAATCCCCTCTGAGCTCTGTAACTTCAGGTCTAAAACAGAAGTGGAAGATATCTTCACCCTGCAGCCACGCCCGTAAAATACGCAGTCGGCACATGCGTCTCCCCAAAGATGCGCACGACAGGTTTCTGACGCACAAGGTGAAGGATGTTTTCCCAACAGGATTTGCACTTTTCGTTTAAATGAGGTATTTTTTGTTGTTGTTGTCTTTCCCTAGCTTTTGCGTGCTTTCTAATAGTGTGACTTGAGAACTCTTTTCTCTCTGGACGTGGCGACGTCAGACTTTCTCCCTTCACCAAACGCCATTACATCGTCATTACAGATCGCCATCTCGCTTTGCAGCCAGGAACAATCACTAAACTGATCAGGAGCAGGCTTACCTAATCTAGGCTGACCACGCGGCATTTCTTTCACTTGCTCTGCAGACAAATTCTCCGCAATTCCACCAATTCCCTCGTTTCGAGCAGAGATAAACGTCGCACGGGAAGTGACGCATATACTTCTTCTTGCAGTTTGCGTCCACAGTGTTGCACGACCGCCACCTTCCGGTTCTCGTGTCCTCCAATGGCTTCCAGATTTATCTACCCAGTCCTCAACTAGGAATCTGACCAAGCACTTTCTACTATGCCCCTCGTCCCCACACTCCAAGATGCCTTTCAACCGTGTTTGTCACACCTAATCTTCTCAACGCATTCATCAAGTCATTTCTCTCTTCCAAATACCTCCCACAATTAATAAAACGATTTTCTCATTTGATAGAGAAACGACGCAAAGCTCTCGCAGGAAGTGATGACAAAAGACAGGTATGGGGAATTTTCACAATAAAAGTCTAAGAGTTGATCGTCAGTTAGAAAAAAAACAAAAACAAAAAAACACAATGAAAAGCTAGAATTACATTCGTCACAGTTTAAGTTTTATATAACTAGTTTGAACCTTTAAACCTAAATATACCCTTAGCACAAATGTATATTTTTTTTTGGCTGGACCAGCCATATAAACACAAAAGTTTGTCGCTTATTGCAGAGTTGTGTTTGGCATTTTGTTCCTTGTGTGGAAACATTGCTGGTTAGAGTAAGGAAAGGGACCACCGACCTATTTTCAGAATACGGCTGCTGAGGAATTTGCAGCCATTGCGCTTTGCCACACTACAAATAAAGGTTAAACAAGTCTGCAAAAAAAGTGTTTATTTTTCACTTTATACCACTACACTGTTGGATAGAAGCAGTATATTTATTGTGTGAAAGGGAGGGCGTGAAAACACGTTAATTTTTAGGTAAAATAAGCAACCAAATCGAAATGTGTTTGCAAATGATGCATTCAAATGTCATAAGTGCACAATATGAAACGACATTATTCGGTCGAAATTCACACACAAAGACACGCACAACAGTTTGGTATTAAACCCTGAATCCATTTAAAAATAATTTCTTGTTTTTGCCATCAGGCCTATGTGGTGGGAGAGTTCCTCTGAGATGAATGTGTAGTAAATTAGGTTCACAGAGTTTGATAAGTCCCCAAACAAAACAAGAAGGCTGCTGGTCTGGAGCACAGCCAACAGCTCAATTTTAGTATTACATCGACAAATTAACAGCAACATCCTTACTTGCCCTGATTGATCGAGCTGACGATGTGGCAGTTTGATAAAAGATGTTAAATGCTCTTAAAGTATTGATATGTCAAAATCAAATGTCTGAGATTCATTTGCACTATATTAGGCGATCAGTCAAGAACTCACAAGCCAAAACGCTTTGAAAACTTTATACAGAAAGTACAATAACAGTATTGAGCAATAAAGTGCTCCAATGTTCCACGTACGGATACATCCATCTTCATGTAGTTACTTTACATGTTCAAGAAATGTCCAAAATGTTTCAGTAATTTACAGTCATTTTCATTACGGTTACTTCTCCTTGGTAAATCACCAAAAATAAAAAAATAATAAAAAAAAAGATTTGAATGATTGCACAAGGCAAGTAGAACACTGATACAGAATAAAATGAAAAAAAACAAAAAAAAACCAAAAAACATTAAAGAACAAAATAAGCACTTTAACTTAAACAGTGCCTGATGTCTAAATGGCTGGATGAAAATAATCAGAAATCAACAAAGTAAATCTTAATATAATATAATCTTTTTTCAAAATTCTATTTACAAATGACTGTACCAAAAACATCCCACAGAATCATAAAGAAATAAAGAAATACGCTAAATCGTTTCTAACTGTGGTGCATCGGCTCAATGCTGCAGCCACCAGCACTGCAGCTTACTCCCCTCTATCCGTTTAAGCTTTACAACCACACCTCAGCTTTTTCATCATCATAAAGTTTACACTCTCGCAGCTTTGGAATAAGTCAAGACACCCTCCTGTAACAGTCAACATCTATTACTGCTGATGTGTTTGATATAAAAAAAAACAAAAAAACCTTCCTCATCTGTACACTATGATGGTTGATCTTCCTGTTTGATGTCCATTTCACTTCCTGTGTTTGAAATAACTCCGTAATGGTATGACTCAACTGGCACATTTTCTTGCTCCTCTTTGATCAATGTACTTTCAGTGTCCTGACCGATGGTCACCATGGAGTATTCCAGGGATCCTCCTAGTTCAAGTGGGACAAAACACTTGACATCACCAGTGTCCGATTCTGTTTTTATGAGCCTCTCAGTGTTTGTATCTTCGTCTTGCATATCATCTCCTTCAGATACTTGTGCTGCAGGCAGGGAGGAATACTGGAAATCATCCATTTCTGATTCTTTTTCTGTACCACTTTTGGAAATCAGACATTTATTAATCCAAAGGGATCCTGCGGGTTCACCATGGACTAAATCATTGTCGTCCTCTGAGATTGACTCTGTTTTGACATCATCACAATATGGATGATATTCCTCCTCAGTGTCCAGTTCTAAATTCATATCAGCATAATATGGATCATACTCCTCTTGTTTGATCTGGATGTTTCCATGGAGAAGACTGTCACAACCTGCCCTCATGGGACTATCATTCATCTGCATTTTCGTCCAATGATCTGGTTGAGACTGTGTCCACTCGAACCAAGATTGTTCGTTCGTTTGTCTGTGTGGTTCTTCCGAGGAGGAGTTCCCTCTGTTCTTGTTTTGTTGTTGTGTTGTCCTTTCTGATGATATGGGATTGATGACAAATGGTAACTTAAAGACCTTTTCTACTCGGCTAGATGCATGATTCCTCCATGTTTTGACAAAGGCACTGATTTTGCTTGCAGTAGCTATGGCAAATTCCCAACACCTGGGATGTTGTGAGCTAAGATCAAAGTTATAGTCTAAGATCTCATACAAAGTGTTTGGGAGATAGTGTCTTGTTTTATACGATGCAAATTTATGCATCTCCAAAACTACAGATGTTGTCAGTAGATTCAAGTCCAGTTTTTCTTTGTCTCCTGATTTCGATGTCACATCGAGGTCCAGACCTATTTCATTGCAGATGGGAAAGAGGTGTTCTCTTGCGCCTTCATTTTTCTTCAATCTTTTGGCACCTGAATCAACGCTTTGCAGCACTGCAATTTCCTTCTTTGTTTGCATTTCCAGTTGTCTTTTTCTGAACGTTTCCTTCCGTTCACTTCTCTTGATCACATTTTGTTCTTTACTTTTACTCCCAACTGTAGGATCTCTGTGAGAAGGTTGGTAGATAACAAAAACTTCACTGAACCAAGCGGGCTCTCCAGCATTTGGAGGCATTCTGGTGAATAAAAATGAAGGATTTATTTGTAGGCTCTGCATGTCCAAGTTGAAGTTGTGCTCAAGAATATCATTGATGATCTTGTGTCTAGTTCCGCACAGTTTTTTGGTAAACAAATACACCTCGGACATGACTGCATTTGTCAAAACATATGTGTCAAGTTCATCTCTTGGGTGATCTTTGTCCACACACAGGCTTAAACCTATTTTCCTGCAGTGACGGTAACAGCTCGTTAACATCTTCTCTGAAGTTTGGAAAATAGAGGTTGAATTCTTTGCAGGATTTTGTGCTGTGCAGTTTCCATGAAGCATGTGACCAGGGTTAGTTTCATCCTGACAAAGTTTAAAACTTCTATCTTGATAACATTTGAGGCAGTGTGGTGTATATCCCTCCAAACATCTCCAGTCAGGAAGTTCAAAAGGTGCTTTCTTTCGCGATACCGAGGATCTTTTATTTTTCATTACTTTAGTTTGTCTCTTAAGTTCGTCTGCAAAGGCGCTCCGATACATCTCACTGTTCAAATTTAGATCAAAGTTATACTCCAGTATCTCGGTGCTGAAATGTTTTGCAGCTGACAGCAGTGCTGTTGCAAAAGTATTCATTTCAACCATGATGCCATTGGTCAGTAATTTTGGATCAAGATTTTGTTTGACTCCAGACGCTACATTGAAATTGATGCCTAGTTTCTTACATCTGGAGTAAGAATAAAGTGGACAATCTTCTCTATGAGGCGCTGAAAGGATTTGCTGAATATGATTAGCTCGCAATTTCCACAGCAGTGAATTGGAGTCATCATTTTGTTCAGTGGAAGTGGATTTGCTTACATTTTGGTCTACGGTTGTCTGAATAGAGCAAGTACTATTTGCTTCTATACTTTCTTTTTTCTGGCAAAGCAGTTTTGTCATTATTGAGTCGTAGTTCCTTTTGGGCTTTGCTTTTGCATGGATTCCACAGGTTACTAGATTTCTTTGCTCAATTGCAGCAGGAATATACGCAAGAATATTTCTAGCAAGGTCAGAATCTACACTCGGCAAATCGAGATCAAAGTTGTGTCTGAGGATATCAATACAAATCTGCTCAAATGTTCCACAGAACTCTTCTGCAAAGTTTGTGACTTCGGTCATTGCTCCTTTGGTCAGTTTGTTGACATCAAGTTTTTTATTTCCTTGACTGGTGTTCACATGTAGCCTCAGACCAATCTCCTTGCAGAATCGATAGCAGTCCACACGATTCTTTGAAATTGCTTCAGCGAGTGAATCCGCTTTAGGCTCAGGATGTGAAACAAAAGTGCATGTGGGAGCAACATCACACTGCCTCTTTGTCAATATGTTGCCAAGTTCAGGTTTGACACTGCCCATTCTCTGATGTGTCATATCAATGGGAGACATGGAATTAGGAAGTTCAAAAACCTCCCTTGAGAATTTGACTGCATCCTCACAATTTTTAAGCTGTGTTATTCTCTTCATAAGTTCACATGCAAAACTATGTTTATGGTATTTGCTTTGCAGACCTAAGTCAAAGTTGTTTTCCAGAATCTCCATGATGAATTCCTGCTGGGATGAACTCATATCTACGGCAAATCGTGCAATATTAAGTAGAACAGAATCAGTCAAATAGTCAGCACTGAGATTTTGTTTGGGTCCAAATCCAACATTGAATTCTACATTCACTTTCCTTGAATTTCCAATCACATAGCACTGTTTGTCTTGTGCAAGGATTTGATTTGCACGGTAGGCACGCAACTTCCACAAGTCGCTCTCTGTTCCCATTTCCTCTGGTTCCATGTCACATTCATTTAATACATTTGTTGGAATCCGTGTCTGCTCTTCGTGTCCTGGCAGCCTACTTTTATCAGGCTGACTTGCAAATGGTGGGTTCATATCGACCTTTATATTTGGTAAACTGGAAGAACCATTGATGGAGGTGAGTAAAGGCTCGAGTACCCCCACACAACCCGATAGTGATTCTCGAGGGATGTCAGAACTTGTTGGGGTTCGACAGGGATCCTCATTTCCACTGATTTCTGAATCTGTGATGTCATCTGCTTCTACAGGACACATGTAGTTAAAGTCACCCTCTGCTGTTTGACTGGTACACAAAGCAGTGGGATGATTTAGTCTTTGCAGCATGTCACCTTCCTTCTTTTTTTGCATTTCCAGTTGCCTTTTTCTGAATGTTTCCTTCCTTTCACTTCTCTGCGTGTCATTTATCTCTGTCCAGTTACTCCTAACGGGAGGAGCTCTGTGAGAAGGATGGTAGATAACGAAAACTTCATTGAACCAGGCAGGTTCCCCAGCATTTGGAGGCAGTCTGTTGAACAGCTCTGCAGGATTCTTTTGTTGCCGCTGCGTGTCCAAGTTGAAGTTGTGGTCAAGGATATCAGCAACAATCTTAATTTTTGTTCCACACAGTTTTTTGGCAAAAGAATACACCTCAGATATAACTGCATTTGTCAAAACGTGTGTGGCGAGTTTACGTTTTGGGTGATCTTTGTCCACACACAGGCTTAAACCTATTTCCTTGCAGTGATGGTAAGAGCTTGTTAACATTTCCTCTGATGTTTGGGAAATAGATGTTGAATTCTTTGCAGGCTTTTGTGCTGTGCAGTTTGCATCAACAGAGACAATGTCAGTCATGGCATGTGGATGCCCAGGAAGCATGAGACCAGAGTCAGATACATCCTGACGAAGCTTAGAAGTTCTATCTTGATAACATTTGAGGCAGTGTGGATTATATTCTTCTAAACATCTCAAATCAGGAAGTTCAAAAAGCTCTTGCTTTAGAGATACAAATGATCTTTTCTTTTTCGTTACTATCATTTGTCTCCCAAGTTCGTCAGCAAAGGCGCTGCGATACATCTCACTGTTCAAATTTAGATCAAAGTTATACTCCAGTATCTCTGTGCTGAAATGTTTTGCGTCTGACAGCAGTTCTGTGGCAAAAGTGTAAATTTCAACCATGATGCCATTGGTCAGTAATTTTGGATCAAGATTTTGTTTGACTCCAGATGCTACATTGAAATCGATGCCTAGTTTCTTACATCTGGAGTAAGAATAAAGTGGACAATCTTCTCCATGAGGTGCTGAGAGCATTTGCTGAACGTGATTAGCTCGCAAATTCCACATCAGTGAATTGGAGTCATTTTTTTGTTCAGTGAAAGTGGATTTGCTTACATTTTGGTCTACGGTCGCCTGAGTGGAGCCACTACTACAAGCTGTTAAATTTGCTTTGTCGTGGCAAAGCAATTTTGTTACTATTGAGCCATGACTTCTTTTAGGCTTCCAGGTCACACGGTCAACACAGGTTGCTAGATTTCTTTGCTCAATTACAACAGGAATATACGCAAGAATATTTCTAGCAAGGTCAGAATCTACACTCGGCAAATCAAGATCAAAGTTGTGTCTGAGGATATCAATACAAATTTGCTGAAAAGTTCCACACAACTTTTCTGCAAAGTTCGTCACTTCGGTCATTGCTCCTTTGGTCAGTTTGTTGACATCAAGTTTGACTTTTTCTCTGCTATTTTTCACATTTAGCTTCAGACCAATCTCCTTGCAGAAGGGATAATGTTCCACACTCTGATTTGAAATGACTTCAGCATGTAAATCCGGTTTTGCTTCAGCAGGTGAATCAAGAGCGCACGTGGCAGCAACATCACACGGCCTCATTCTTGATAATCTGTCGAGTTCAGGTTTGACACTGCCCATTCTCTGATGTGTCATTTTAATGGAAGACATGGAATTAGGAAGTTCAAAAACCTCCCTTGAGAATTTGACTGCATCCTCGCAATTTCTTAGCTGTCTCACTCTGTCCATAATTTCACATGCAAATCGATGTTTATGGTATTTGCTCTGCAGACCAAAGTCAAAGTTGTTTTCCAGAATCTCCATGATGAATTCCTGCTGGGATGAACTCATATCTAAGGCAAATCGTGCAACTTTAACTAGAACTGAATCAGTCAAATAGTCAGCACTGATATTTTGTTTGGGCCCAAATCCAACATTGAATTCTAAATGGAAATTCCTTATTTTCCCCAACAAACGGCACTGTTTGTCAAGTACAAGGAGGATTTTTTTTACACGGTTAGCACGCAACTTCCATAGATTGTCTCCTTGTTTAGACTCTTCAATGTTGGACAGCCCTAGACCGTGGGATCTCTTATGAGGATTTGTCTGACATGAAAAGAACTCCCCTTTAAACTCTTGAGTTAATTTGATACCAGCGGTGGAAAGTCGTTTTCTCCTTCTGAGCAGTTGTGATATCATGAACCAAACTTCATCTCTTCCCCGTTGACTTTTAAGATCCAGTTCAAAATTGTGCTCCAACACACTGAGAACAATGGAGCTGTAGGATGCAGTCAGAATTCGAGTGATGTCTTCTAGTTCTAACATCACGCCATTTGTCAATAAACGTGGATCAAGACTTTGTTTTGACCCGACGTCCAAGTTCAAGCCAATTTCTTCACAACGAGGGAACGAGGGAGGAAGAACATCCTCTTTGTCTTCTTCTGTTAACTGTGTTTCTGAAAACTCCGTTTCATGTTTATCATCAACATGTCGTCCATCCATCTCTTCTTTCGTTTTCACAGACGGCGTTTGTGAACTCTTAAATAAGTCTTCAAGTTCACTGTCATCATCGTCCTCCTCCATCTCCTCCATGAAACCATCACACTGATGTTCTGTAGATGCCTTGTTGCTGCTACATTCTGGCACAGAGGATGTGTCAAAAAGAGTAAAAACTTCATGTGTATCTTTTGGAGATTTTCTGATCAGGTCTTTGAGTTCGTGCTGAATTTGAGCTGTAAAATTTGTCCTCTGTTGCTCATTTTCAAATCTCAGATCAAAATTGTTCTCCAGAATGTTTGTGATAAAATGCCTTTTACTCTTGTTAACAGTTTTGGCAAAGTCACAGACCTCAAGTATGACACCGTTTGTCAATAATTGTAAATGCAGTTTTTTCTGTGTAGTAGATGAAAGATTAAAATCTAATCCCATTTTATGGCTGTAATAGAATGGTTCTGGGCTTCTGGAATATTTCTTTACGTGCATAATGCGCCACTGCCATACTGTGTCCGCCTCCATCCTCTTTCTGTTCTTCAGACAGCACGTGTCCCTGTTGTCCATCCTCTCAATCGTCTGTCTTCTATATCTGTATTTAGTCCAGCAAAAAAAATACAAATGATATATGCAATATTTCAACCTTTTATCGTAAAAAAACCTACATGTATTAAGTTTGTAACATTTCTCAATCTAGAATACCAGATCATGTATCATCTCTTAAGTAGGAGAATTGGCAAATGTGTCTCTTTTTGGTCATTAATTTAATACTTTGGGGTTTTGAACCACTGGTATGAAAACAACAATTTGAGGATATGGTTACTTTAAAGGTTACGGTTACATCTGGCAATAGTTTTGACTTTGTTTTTGGGTGAACATTCGGTCAGTGAGCCAAACAGGAAGGACTGAGGAATAAGGAACTTTCTCATCTGTCGCAGCCTTAAAACATTTTGCACTGCTGCATTATATTATGCAGAAATGCCGCCAACTGACAAGCAGTGGAATATCAAAATGGTAAAACTATATTGTGTATTGCCTCAAATACATGCTCATGTTACAGGCAAATGTGCCCTCGTGCAAAATAAGTACAAAAACAAGGGGGACAGCTCACATAACCTGCACGTCCCTTGAGTTTAAGCATGGATCGGGTGGCTCAGCATTTCAGCAAATATCACAGGTTTGGGTGGATTGTGTCAAAAAATGACAAAGCATTGTTAAGACTAAGTTATGAATATTTTTGTCCAGGAGGACATCCTTTTCTCTTTGAGAGATCATGTTACATAAACCATCTACTCTCCATGAACACAAGAGCAGGAAAATGCATTCCAGCAACAAACTGTTCCAATTAGCGAACTTCCACTTCAGCTGGTTGAGCAGTGGAAGCACATTAAAATAGCTGAAATCCTGGAATTCTGGACTATATTATTCTTCTTCACGTTGCCAACCATCAACAGGCTAAAAAGATAGTGTAGACCTGCACATTTAGACATTTACCTTGTGTAAGTTCTCTACAAAGATGTGAGACAGCAGGTTCATGTCTTTAATGAAGGTTTACTTTTTTTTGCTGGCAGCCATTTAAGAATAAAGAACACAGTTTGAAACAATTCATCTGGTTATTTAGTAGCCCAGACCCAGACGCTGTTGGGCGAAGATAGATTAGGCATATGAATCAATGTCTTACAGTTATGCTTGAGCAAACAGCCCAAAACGACACGGTGGCAGACTGTTCACATTGCTTTTGCCTTCAGTGGCTCATTCAAACCTTGTTGCCTGTCTTTTTAGTGAAACATGCACTCAATAGGACTATGTGATAGGCCATGGATGCTGCGCTATACACTGTACATGATAGAGGATAATGTTGGCGGTTTGAGCGTTGGGCAGGTTTAGTTGGCTTTGACAGCGGGTTGGGTCGAGCTGGAAAAGTGTAAAACATGGGACTTTTAAGGTTGCTACCTACCTTGCAAACCATTGGCCAAGTCGTCCTCCTACATGTCTGGCCCAATCTCTGGGATACTAGATGGACATCCATCCAACTGGTGAAGGAATGGTGCGAGCGATGTGTCCCTGTATAAAACAGAACATTTGTAAATTCATGCATTTATTGTTTCTACAGCACACAAAAACACAGGAACCAGAGCTGCGATCCTGTTTGAGACGATCTCATCCACTTGGTGGGAGACCAAGAATGTGTGCTACACTTCAATGCAGGTGAGATGGTTAACCACACATATATTTTCAAATTATAACAGTTAGTCCTAATTCTTAAAGTTTTATATGGGATACTCTTGTCAATCTGATATAGTATTTAAACACAAAGCTGTAAACTCTGTTAAAAAAAAAGAAGACATGTTTACAATACTTAAATAGTGATAACAGTTTTACTGACCAAATACCACTTTTGACTTTGTTTTATTTTAGTCTTGTCATGGGTAGTCCAGGCATTTGTTTTGCTGGTATTTCAGCATGAACTGGTTTAGAATAAATTGAGTAAGTTACAAAGAGGTTATGAGTATATTTCAAAAAGTAAAAATAAGTTTTGTTCTTTCAAGAGAATAAAAGGAGATCTTCAATGGAAATCAGGAATGACACAGAGAGGCGTTAACTTGTACAGTAAAATGCAGCAAAATGTAGCTTTTTTTGTGTGACTTCACAAACAGAATAAATCTTTAGCGTTTCCTGCTGTTCCTGCACCGCACAAAAATTAATGAAAGGCATGTATTCATAAACTAAAAGTATTGGTATAACCAACAGGAGATCATTCCCACGTGGGGTGATTTTGGTGACTTAACAGAAAAAGACAGAAGTTATTGATTCATTTTCATTAAAAAAAAAAAAAAAAAAAAAAAAAATCTTAAAAAAAATGATCTAAAAGCATATATTCATAAATTAAGATTTGTGGTATAGAAAACAAGAAATAATTTCAATGTGTAGCGATTTTGATGACTTTACACGGAAAAAGACTGACATAACAGGTTTTTTTTTTTTTTATTTTTTACAAAAATCTAAATGATGTAAAATCATATATTAATATTTTTAATATTCCCGCAGCGGAAGACGCAGTTGTTGCAGAAAACTGCAAAAAAAAAACAACAACAACCAACAACCCAGAAGTGTTTATATTTCACTCGTACGACCATAAGCTGTTGGACAGAAGCTATCCGTGTGCGTATTGTGCGCGTTGAACAAACACGTTCACCTGTCCAAAATTCAAGTACTACTCAAGTAAGAGTACTAAAAAATACTACGTTAGTGTAAAAAAAAAAAACCGGTCAGTGAAAGAAACACGCAATCAATGCTTGGCATGCTATTTATTAGTGCAACTGGAAACTATTTTCTCCCAGAACATGGCAACCTGCGACTGAAACCGCCTCATAACGCCAGAACATCGACATTTTGCAGTCACACGCAATCGATCGCATGATCAGGAGCAGGCTTACCTCCTGTAGGCTGATCGATCACGCAGGAATTCTTCTCATTTGTACGCACAACAAGCCGTTAGCCGGACAACTTCTCTGTTTATTAACTGGTTTCCTCGTTTGAGAGGGGAAGCGTCCGCCGCTCTTGCAGGAAGTGATGACAAAATAGAGGCGCGCTTACTTTCACAATAAAAGGTCGAAGAATTAAAGCTAATTTAACAGATACGCAATCGTATGACAGTATTACAACAGTCAAAGTTCAGTTTTTATTCATTACTAGTTTGCCGTTTTGGAACTTAATATACCCTTAACAATAAATAATTTCAATTAATTTACTTATAATAATAAAACAACCGAGTATGATGCACCCGGACCACTGATCACAAAACCATGCATAACTCGGGGGATGATTTGGATAAAGCAGCGGAACTTGGGACTCCTAAAATGTAAAGCTTTTCTGTGCAAGTTATGGTGCTGTGCACCGTTCACGTGCAACAGGAGCTTTCTTGGAACTTTCTGAGATGTCCTCGCACACGCTTGACAGGGGAGGGTGAGACCCCGGGTGTTCAGCTAGTTGCAATCTGAAACTTCACCAACAGATGCCACTAAATCCTTTACACTGCTTCTTTTAGCATGTCCCTGCACTGTCAGAAGTTTTGCAAAACAAACTGAAATCCTGAAACATAAAAAATAAGTAAAAACTTAATGCACAAAAATACTTTTATAACTGATATAACCTTTGCTTTCTTCCTGATTAATAAATATAAGAAAGTGAATCCAAACCGAACAGGGTACTGCAGTTTATTTCAGAAAAAAACTTTTTCCTTTACAAATAAACTTAAATATTCAAGTCAGATATATCAATGTGAAAATGAAAGACAAGCATTCTGAATGCTGACAATTCTTAACAAAAGTTTAGGAGGAGAAATTACACATCTACAAACACAAAATCATGATTCTGGTTATGCTGTGGATATGAACTGTAGAGAAGTTCAGCATACCCAGTGAAATGTTTGTATTTTGACCCTATATATATATTATATAATTTACGTGAATTATTTTTGAGTTTTGTTTATGTATTTTTGTCTGAATGGGGAAAAGAATTGACCGTTGGTGCAGTAAGTGAACTTGTTAGAATTTTTCTGTTCTTATGAGCAGCCTGTAGTGCCATTATGGCTGTCAGCGTTTAGTCAGCGTATACTCAGAAAGCTCTGAAAAGTTGGTTTGGCATGTATCCCAGGTGAAGGAAAGCCGTTTGGGCTTCTGTCTCGAGGACAGCCAGTTCCTGGACTGTCGGGGCAAGAGCATCCACGTGACCCTTGTAGTTACCACCTGGGTGAAGAAAACGGGTTTGTTCATTACCATCGATGCAATAATTGTATACAGAATATTTCTTCTGGAGACAAATCACCGTCTCCGTTGTTGTCACTGTGTTCCACATACCTCCCAACGCCCTGCGCCTTCCGTAGGTCACCTTTCCATCAAACTCATCCACAGGCACTTTGATATCTGGCTCACACTGGGTGATGGTGCACTTTAGATGCTCCTCAACGTCCGACAGGAGCTGTGACGAGGAGTGTAGAGTGATGTTACATTGTGAAAGGGACAAAAATGTATTTGAGCTTTCAGTGACATAAAAATCAAACAAAACTTTACTTCCCACCAGAGTTCAACCTGCGAGTGTCCTGGATTATACACATCACACACACTAAACTTAATGGTTCCGTTTCTGACAAGATGACAAATGCATCATCTGCTTATCAAACCACTTTAAAAAGGCCTCTGCTGACTAAGAGGTGGTATTATATTTTCACTTGAAGCCTTGTCTAGTTTTTGTGTTGTTTTTTTTGTTCACCTCTTTCTCATTGTACCAGATGGTGCAACCTCCATCCTCCTTCAGCCGGGTGTTGTAGCAGCCTCTGCCTCGGTTCGGGCAAACATGGTACCACACCTGCACACATGGAAAGATGCACCTTAGAACCATATTCAAAAATCATAGATAGGTGCATTTCTATCATGTAAAATACCTTCTCTTTTTCCATAGCAACCAAGGAGATGGCCAGTCCCATTCTGTAAGTTAAAAGGAAATGACACGACTTGAATTGTCTAAAGAAAGTCAACGCTGTCATTCATTTTCTACTATCATTTAGGCATATTGTGTGCAAGTTTGAGGTTGCAATGATGATGATATTGCTAATTTAATGTGACAACAAACTCATATAACATAAGAAATTAATGATTGAATAATAAATTTTGACCTTTTTGGCGATCCTAACACACAAAGACTGTAAGTGCTAACCTCTCGGCTCTTCCAACTCTGCCGATACGATGGACATAGTTCTGCTTCTCATCTGGCAGGGTGACATTAATCACTGGAGAAAAAAGACAAACGTTATGAGAAAGGATGGCAGAAATGCAAACATGAAATGCAGCAAAGTACTCCTCAGGGATAATCATTAATTAATGCAATTTTCCAGGATCCTTCTCCTACCGTAAGGAACTCCGTGGATGTCAATTCCTCTGGCAGCTACGTCAGTGCAGATCAAGAGTCTCACTTCTTTTTTCTAAAAACAAAAGTAGATCTTAAAACATCCATCTACAGGTTGTCAAACAGCAAGTTGTAGTTTTCTCCTTCTTTACCTTGAAGCGCTCCAAGTTAGTCTTCCGCTCATTAGGCTTTCGATCACCATGGAGACAAACGCAGGAAAACTGGTGACCTTTACTGTCCGGACCTGAAGAAAATAAACAAATACTGAGGGAGGATACAGAGTTTGTCATGGGGGGGGGGGGACAACAACCACAGAGTATGTCACTCCCTTTTATTTAGGTGTGTTTGTGAGAGACAGGTTGTTACCCCTTTCAAAACTTCTGTCTAGCAGAGGCTGAAAATAAAAATGTAAGAAGCCCTAATGCTGCTTACCTCCTCCTTGCTGAATGAAGTACTGCTCCATGTTGTCGCAGTCGATCTTCGTGCGACAGAAGATTATAGCCTGGTCCATTTTGTGCTCTTTAATGGCCTTCACGGTGTACTCGCCCTTCAGCATCTTGATGGCTTCTGACCACATCTCTAAAATGCACACGCACACGTTTATGGCGTTTTGTAGAGGGTAAATACCAACAGTACATCTGCATTGTTGTTTATGTGATGTCTTGACTCAAGGATAAAACCGAAGGGTCTAAATTGTGTTACCCGTCTGCTCATACCTGCAGAGTTGGCTCCTGGTCTGGTGTTATCTTTGGCATGAACCTCGTCAGTCTACCCAGAGGAAAGATACAAGTAGAAAAGCTAAGTCAACACACTTCCCCAGGAGAAAAACATGACAACGACTTAACTTGATTCTTCAGCACTTTTCATGACTCCCTATCCTTCTTCCTCAGTTTCCTTGGCCAAGCACGAGAGACTCACCCGGATGTGGCTCTTGCCCAGGCGCTCCCACAGACGGTCGTTCTTCGGATTGACGGGCACAACCACGTGGTGGACACTCTCTGGAACAGAGTCCTCCCCCTTCAGGTCCACCCAAGTAGGGAAGTGCATGATGCGCTCGGACAACTTCTTCACGTCAAATGAATGCAGTGTGGCTGAACACACAATGATCTGGGGGGGGGGGGGGGGGGGAATCAGTTGATGCACTTAAATGACTAATACCTGCAAATCATCTCCTCGTGTGTAAACCCGCACAACTTATGCATCACTGTTTAAACTGTTTATTGCCACTAATTTAATTGATCTAAAGTGCTACTTACCTGCAGTCTCTTGCCATCAGAGGTGACCTGAGGGATTTGGTTATGGATCCTATTGATGAAGTCTGTATATCCGGCTGACAGGAGGCCGTCCTGAAGACACACAGAACCCACGTAATGGTTAAGTGGCTTCAGGGATTGTTACGCTACATAAATAAACCATTAGGAAAAGAATATTTGTATTTTATAGGCAGTAGAAACTCCATGCTTTGAATGCTAAAAGACCTAAATGTTATTAAAATACTGTAGATGTGTTGCACATACACACTCATCCAGCACCAGGAAGCGGACTTGGGACAGACTGAGTTTCCCGGTGGATATGAGATCGTCCAGTCTGCCGGGTGTTCCCACCACGATGTCAATCTGATTATTGATGACATATAGAGAGCAGAAAAAAGGCAAGAAGGAAGCAAGCCACAGATTAAAAATGATGTCTATTAGAAACAATCTACCCCCCCCCCCTTTTTTTGCTTCACAGTGATGAAAACTAACTGGATTTTTGTTTTTGGAGACAGCACATGTCACATACCCCCTGTTCCAGAGCAGCCAGCTGCTCTTTGGCAGGCACGCCACCGATCACCAGGAGTTCCCTGTAGTAACAGATTGACAAATTACTGCACATGCTGGCCTCCGCATGTATACTTAAACACTGGCTCCATCTGCTGGTAGCAAACAGGAGTTGCTAACAGGCTGCAATATGTAGACAAATACAGCATGAAAAACAATTCCACAGCAATAATTTTTATCATTGGTGTCACCGTCAAACGTACTTATACATACATTTTCTGCACAAGTCATGGTTTTATGCTCTTTGTGCCAGCCAATGTCGATAGCAAATCAATAGAATCGTACCTGAGTTTGGGGTTATCCACATATTTCTTGCATTGCTTGACATTGTTGAGGGTTTGTTCAGCCAGTTCCTTCGATGGCTCGATGATCAGAGCTTTGGGGGCGTTGGATGACACTTTCACCTGACTCACTTTGGCACTTCCTGAGCAATCAGAGAGCAGAGACATGTTACACACTGCGGAACATTACACAAGAGTGTATACAATGATGAAAATTAAGCTTCTGTCCCTTGGTTTAAGAATAGACAGAGTTTTATTGTAAAAGGAATAAATGGATGACATAATCTTTATCTCTCTTCTCTCTCTCTCTCTCTCTCTCTCTCTCTATAAAAGTATAGGTTATAAATCTGGATGTTACATTTACATCTGACATTTTCTGTATCTTTGCAGTACATTTGTTTGCAGCTCCTGAGATGAGGTTGCATCCACACACCTGTCTCAGAGGATTTGACTGCATGATCCTCTGTTGCCTTGTCCAGGGCAACAAAACCACTCTTGGGGGGATGTTTAAAGTCCTCTCCTCCAAAGTTGAACTTCAGCTCTGCATTCTGGGAGGCAGATAAGATGAGCAATTAGTATGGTATCAGTCTGGCAACTGTGTTTGTTTGTTTTCCACCGTTACTGTGATGTGTTCTCGGGGAATACCTTCAGCACACAGGAGGCGAAGAAAGACTGATTCTTCAGGTTTTGAGGGATCTCAAAAGCCACACCCAGGTCATTACCTGGAGAAAGAACCAGTAGAGAGTGTCACGAAAGGAAGCCACTTTGCTATTTAACTCCAGATTTGGTACATATTTAAAGACAGACAAACAATAAAATGTGAGACTGCACCATTTTTAGAGAAGGAAATTTGGCCCTTGTCTACATCCAAGTAGCATCCAATAGTGTCATGCATGGTGAACTCCTGCAAAGAGGAAAGATAACAAAGAGAACTCATGTTTGAAAATGATTCTAAACACTGTTTGTGTCTCAATAACATAGTCATTGATGGCTTGTTACCTCTCCGTAGCTGTCAAACTGCTTGTTGTTGGATTTCTTTCCAGTGCCACCAAAACCAAAACCATACTTATCAGTTCCTAGAAATGGAGGGGAAAAAAAAAGACTTACAGTCCCATTGAGACCATTTGTTTCAGCTGATGTATGTTCTGCAGCATTTTGTGAAGAGTAGAGGAACATACCCAAGTCCAGAGCTGCCTGACTGGTGGACCAGCCCACACGGCACAGACCCTGGTCATGGCAGGCCACCTCATAGTAGTACTTCCCTAGACAATAAAAAAATAAAATAAGATAACGACAAGAACAGATAACAGTAAATCATACTTTCATTTGTGTTGGCCTATCAAAAAAAAACTATGTGGTATCCTAAGCTGAATTGGTCTTTCTTCAAATCTCAATCACTCTGAAAGTACTTGTGCGTATTACCCACCTTTGGTGACACCTTTTGTGGAGCGACAGCCATGCCACTCTTTGAACTCTCTGCTCTGGCAGCACAGTCCATCAGGACCGATCGCTGTGAAGACATGAACAAAATGAGACGATGGGCAGATGTTGCAAAGAACAAAGCTTGAACACTACAGTGTTACAGTTATAACAGGCACCGATGCAGCTTTGCGTGTTTATTTTTCTCAAGCTCCTCTTACCGAAGGCTGTACCGCGATCATAAGGATTCATCTGCCAGTTGTTGAAAACTGAGACAAAACAAAGAAGAAGAAACATCTTGGCAGCACATCCAATGGACTTCCTATTTGATTTTGTATTCAGAAAGGCTCCCCAATGTATCCTGTCACGACATGGTCTTGTAAACATGAGAGTTGTGGACAGTGTAGACTGAAAGCAAATTAGCCATTAAATAAGGTTATCTCACTGGCTCCTCCAGTTTTGACAGAGGCTCTGCCCTTCTTGCCCTCCTGTTGATCCTTCAGGGTCTCGTACACAATCTGGATCACTGGGATACTGAAGGCCTGAGGATGACATGAGGAACTGTGAATAACTATCACACGGAAACTTCACCCGAGGTCTAGTTGTTGTGAGATGATGTGTTTTAATCAAGCACTCACTCCCGTTTTGCCACTCCCAGTTTCTGCTGCCTTAAAACAAAAATGATAAAGTCAGATGTCTTGTAATAATGAGCAGGTTTGTGTCAAATGCGTGTAAAGTGCTTTGTTTACCATAAGCACGTCTCCTCCACCAAGGATAAGGGGGATAGACTCTGCCTGGATGTCAGTGGGTAGTCTGAATTGAAATAGGTCAGTTCAACGTCAACCTACAAGTAACAACAACATGGACCGATCATACGACCCGGAGCGTGAATTAGCAGATTTGCAGAATAACTTACAACCAGTCCAGCTCCTCCACAGCCTGCGCTATTTCAGCCATGACTCCCATTTCTGTTGACAGAAAATGACATTAAATTATTCTGTTTGCTTACGTGGCTTTTAAAAGTCGCTGGGTGTGGAAGTAGATTTCAAACACGACGTCAAAATGATTAACTTAATTGAAAAGTCTCACCAGAAAACGCTGCCATTAGTACCGATACGAGCGCAACCCAACCGGATGTAACGTGTCCAGAGTTTGCGGCTCGGTGCAACTCGTTTAATGGACTGTTCCAGTAGCTAAATAATATTAGTTCCGGTTCGTTAAAACAGTTCGTAAATATCGTACACAGTTAAAAATGCGTCGCTTGTGAAGCGAGTACCATATGCATATATTTCTATGTAAATACAAAATTATAGCATGCTTTATCAAACCACTTTTAATCGGTTATTTAGTTAAAGTCTCCAGCGCGGTGCTGGGATGTATTTTGTCCCATGCTGCTCGCCGTAGTCTTCCTAACAGCTGGTTCAAATAAACATGGCAGAAGAAAGTCTTATTGAAGGCGAAGACGAGAACATTTTATACGATTTACTTGTGATTACGGAATGGCCGTCAGAGACGGATACCCAGGTCGGTCAAACATCAAGTTTTGCTTACAATAGGCCCCGTGCTGTAACGTTTATTCGAAAAAAAAAAAAGACCAACGAAAGTCGGATATATTCAGTTGCATAGGGTCAGCCGCGCAAAGCCACGTAGCACAAACATACGACGAGTTACCGCTGTTTTGTCCCGATAACAAACGTTTCACGCTCTCACACCACCTCGCAGTGGAGTGCGCGATTGTTTTTAAATCATGATTCGTGGCGTTGCCCTCGTTGCACCGACGGTTTTTGTCATGCGAGCTCGGATGTGTGGAAGGAGCCGGATGAAGAACTCGTCTCTGACTTGTCACTTTCTAACATTTACAGCTGCGAGGCAACAAGGAGCACAACAGCTCTCTGATAGCAAAAGCTGTCACAGGTAAGTTCTGTTTTTGTTGTTGTTGTACCCTTTGTTGTGATACTTTGCATGTTTAAGGTGGGCACTTCCCTTCACAAGATGTTTTTTTTTTGTTTTTTGTATTCAACACCTGCATTTGACGGTTACCAACTGTTTGTGTTCATTCCCTAAAGCTCCAGCCACCTTACATGCACACAATCAAATATCATACTTTTTTTTTTTATATCCCAAATACCTCAATGTTGATATTGCACCAAAGACTCTTGGTGCTTTCACAGAATATTTATATAATCAGGTTTTTGATCGATAATCCTCAGTAATGTGAATTTTATACCTAAGTGGGTAAAGGCAAATCATAGAATAGCTAGAACAGTTCGATAGGTTCAGATAATGACATCACTTTACGGTATTGAAGCCTTTAATACCAGGAAAGGACAATACCTATCACAATATTACAATACCTAAAAATGTGTCTAATATCATAGTACAACAGAGTATCGATATCTTGCCCAGCCTTATTACCTACCATGCACCACTTCAACCTTTGCATATGTTTTAGTTGTTGTTGCAACATGTACATCCACCAGAATGCAGTGTGAAGTTGGTAGCAAGCACCGTCACCAGTTGCTGTTAGGCCTGCAACTCTATAAAGGTGTTTAAGATATATTCTAAAATGAATACTGTAGGCAACAATAATTAGTGTGGTGGTGTTCATGTAATATTTGTTCAAGAGAATAGACCGAACTGAATCACTTCCTGAAACGATCCATTCACTTCTAAGTTTTGTTGTGAGCTCACGTGCAGGGATACACTTCATGTAGCCGGGAGTTAGCACAAGATAATCAATGGACTAATTCCTCACATGGTTACGTTTACAAAGCCACACGGACACACCGTAAAGTTCGTTGCCGTTTCAATAGATGTCCCCTGATAAACACAAACTTAAAATGTTATCTGGACTGTACGAGAGGAGAGAGTAGAGACTCAGTGGTGCTGCTGTCGCTCAGATTGTCTCAGATCCTTTTTACTGCGAGGGAGCGTTGCATGTCCAGTCATTTATTCACTGGACGTACCGTTCAGTGAACGTGAGCAATAAGTGAAAGTCAGCCGCTCCAACTTCTGGAGTCAGGCCTGGGAAGTTCAGGAGTAAAGCTGAACTGTAGATGAGTTAAAAAGATGTAAAAGTTGTTAAAAACCAGTGTGTATCTCTGATATCCAGTGAGGAGAATTCAAACGTCAAGTTCGGTGTGTTTGCTCATGAGTGATATCCACTGTTATAGGACTACGCAGTCAGAAATAACACATACAGTAGTTTTGGACGTCCTCTCGCAGACAGCTCAGTATGCAAGATAGGAAAACCCATACACACACACACAAAAAAAAATCACACAGTATTGCAAGTTTGCTTAGTGAAGATTATTTAGCATGACTAGTTTGAGCATGTCTGTATATTTATAGAAAATACAAATATTGTTTAAAGTCTACAGTAGATGGAGCCGGAAAAATGGGCTCTGGTCCTGTGTGTTGTGTTAAAAGACGATGAATCCCTATCAGCTCCACCAATAATGCTACTATGAGCAAAGGAACATAATTATAATACCACCAGGTAACAACAACATCAAAAAAGAAAAAGAAACAAAAAAGAGTTAAAAAAAAGAAGCAAAATTAACCAAAAAGATGTGGTACGATCTCTGATTTGCTGCTCACTAATGGTGATACATTTCTTACAGGGCCATTCCGCTTGATCCTTCACTATTTGTGGTACAGGTAAGTTTATCAATATTATCCTACCAAATATTGCTGTGTAACTTGTATCTCAATAATAATAATAATTGTAAACTGTATTTATACAGCACTTTTCTAAACAACTTCTAAATGTTCTTTACATGGAGTGTTTTCAATGTCTGATTATTTTAACCAGGCAATTCGAAGTATTCAAATAAAATAGAAATCCCTAACAATTAAGATACAAGACGACGACAGTAATATCAAAACGGGTAAGATGTGTTGTAAATAAAACTGTGTGCTAGAATTATTAATATGATCTTTGAGAAGTGATTTAAAAGACTTCTCCGATCCGGCGAGCCTCAGATTCTCCGACATAGAGTTCCAGAGCTCCCGAGTCCAAGAGCTCGTTCACCTTCAGTCTTCAGCAGGGATTTAGAAACAGCCTGCAGAGCACTGCCTGAGGATCTGAGGCTGCGCTCAGACGAGGGGAGCTAACCTCTAACTGAACCATATGGGGCTTTAAATGTGGTCAATAAAATCTTAAAATCAATTCTAAAACTTACTGGAAACCGCAAAGAGGGTGAAACAGGGTTGATGTAATCTTGTCTTTGAGTATTTTTTTTAAAAGTTGAGCAGCAGCTATGTTTTTGTACCATCTGAAGGCGTGATGAGAAGACACTCACTTACAGTAATCGAACCGAGATTAAATGAAAGCATGGATGACCTTCTCGAGATCAGGCCGAGGGAGAAAGGCCCATATTTTGTATATGCTCCTTAATTGAATTTACACACAACTCGCCATCATTTCTCCAATGTAATGAACTGAGATGCCACTTGAAGCTGTGATTCGTAGTGATTATTATTAGTGTTACATGTTTGACGACAGCACATTTTACTTTATGAATGAAGAGACGTGACTGCATGTCTACGGCGTTGACTATGGAAATCTAATTTAACGTGTCAGACTCTTGAGATTGTAATTTACTCAGTCACATAGAACTTTCTCACGTTGTTTCTTCATTTGAAAATGACAGCCCATGCCCAGTCAAATTATACTGTGTGAAATATTACACTGTATGAATGATACATTTTTGATTTGATTCTGGTCTTGGGCTTAGTTGATCCATACTTTGTCAAATTTGCTCCAAAATCTTATTGAATGTTGAAAAAATGTTTTATTGAAGATGAATATTTCTGAATTTTTAAAGATGAATCATTCTGAAAATATTGATTTCATGAGCTACTCTGGAGTGTCTGATGAAACATGCTAACATATGGCTGGATCTCTCCTGCAGTAGACTGTTATCCACGCAGCAGGTGGTTAGCTAGCACCATCAATAACCTGGTTAAATATTAAACAACTCCTCGAGCCATGTTTGTCTCGCAGCTCTCCCTTTCTTTCTGTACAAGAAAGGATCAGGGATTATATTTGATATAACAATATCCTGTGATATTTTCATTTGTTGAAAGAAGGGAAACAAAAGTTTCTGGCAATTTTCTTGATGCCCAAAAACATAATAACGCAGGTTCTTTGTGTCCAACAGCAGGCATCTTGTCTGTAGACAGCTGCACTTATAATTCATGATAAAACTGTCATGAAATAGAGAAAAAATGGAAACAATGAAGCTGCGTGAAATGTCTGATTTTAAAAACTAAGTTTAAGAATAATAATAATTCTTGTTAAAATTATGATCCTGACGAACATATTTAAGCATTCATTACTTGAAATTCAGTAGCACGCTAACAGTTTTCCATTAAATCTGAAATATTGTTACAAATTTTGTAGTTGAATTGTAAATTCAGTTGGTTGGATTTAATTTTTTGAATTACTTTAACTTAATATTATTCCATATTAGATGGAACTTAATTAAAATCACTTCTTTTGAAAGCATTTTTTTAAATTGAGAATACTTTATTTACATTGTATTTAAAAGTTTAATTTTAATTTAAGATATTTACTTTGGTACTTTGCTTATTGTGGCCCTTGATTAGGAGTCACCAACCTTTTTAAATTGTTTTAGTTTGTTTTCTTTTTAATTGTTTCAAATTGTTTTGTTTGTTTGATCCCGTGAACCTTAGCCCCTCCAGCTCGTCTCTGCCTTTTGGTCTCATCCGACTGGCTAACAAGCAGATCAACTGGCAGCTGGTGCTTGCAACACACACAACACACACACACACACACACACACACACACACACACACACACACACACACACACACACACACACACACACACACACACACACACACACACACACACACACACACACACACACACACACACACACACACACACACACACACACACACACACACACACACACACACACACACACACACACACACACACACACACACACACACACACACACACACACACACACACACACACACACACACACACACACACACACACACACACACACACACACACACACACACACACACACACACACACACACACACACACACACACACACACACACACACACACACACACACACACACACACACACACACACACACACACACACACACACACACACACACACACACACACACACACACACACACACACACACACACACACACACACACACACACACACACACACACACACACACACACACACACACACACACACACACACACACACACACACACACACACACACACACACACACACACACACACACACACACACACACACACACACACACAGTCTCTGTAATCAATACCTGAATGTGGGCTACTTTGTTGCTGACATGCACTAAGCCTTTCCCTCTCTCCCTCTGCGTATCCCCTCAACCAATCATTTAATTGTACTCATTACAAAAGACAAACCAAGTAGAAAGGCAGCTTTTTAATTGACTATCGATTCAGCCGTGCAGGACAGTGTTAAGTGTGGTCAAATGATGCTGCAGATAAGCATTAGTGGGATGTGCTTGACTTCTGTCTCTTCTTGTATATTTCTCTTTCATTTCATGTCCTCTGAAAGTTTCTTTGCTCTGTTTGCTCCCAATCATTACTGTTAATCCTCTTTTCAAGCCAATCCAACCAGGAGGTTTATTCCTGTTTTTCATCTTTCCAATACTAGTTGCTGTTCTGCAAGCACTCGATCAATCGCACAAAAAAACGTCCTTTCCGTTCACCCTGATGGACTTTAAGGACGCCCTCCAATGAAAATCACATCTCTACCTTGCTAACCTGTCCATGTGGTGTTTTGTTTATATGCAGCAAGACAAAAACATGAACAAAAAAAAGCAGTTAAGGCCAAGGCTGAACATTTCCCATTTTACAGTCTCAAAAAAACTGATTCAGACAGCCAGGGTTTCATACATCACAAACCTAAGAAACAATCCTGTCAACTTGTTGGGGGAGGGGGACGGGAGGGGGCGGAGATAGAGGTGGGGACTACTTGTATAGTCATAGATCTGCACATATAAAATAAAAACAAAGGTGTCTTAGCCCTTTTAAGGCCTTAGGATTTATTTTTTTTTTTTTTTTATACTTGGAAAAAACGTTTAAATATTCTATTTTGTTGAGTTTTTAAATGTTTAATCAATGCTAGGAGAGGGAATTTAATAATGACATTTGTTTACTTCTTTTTCCTTTACTCCCCTCAACTGCACTGTTTAATTCTTCTTCCTATTCAGTCCTGACCAATCTCTTGTTTTACTCCACAGTAATGGCAAACTGTTGGCAGTGGTTCAGGACCAGTGTGTGGAAATTAGGTAATTACTAAATGCTATCTCACTGTTTGAGGCAATCTTTGTGTGTGTGTGTGTGTGTGTGTGTGTGTGTGTGTGTGTGTGTGTGTGTGTGTGTGTGTGTGTGTGTGTGTGTGTGTGTGCGCGCGCGCGCGCAAGAGGGATAGAGAGCCTTTTAATCAATAGGGTAATTCATCAAATCTCCCTTTTAAAAATAGTTCCAGTCTCAGCTTGCATCTTCAGAATGAAAACAATTTTTTAAGCATCAACAGTCATTCAGACTGAATTTAAAAAAAATTTGTTGCAGGCAAAATAAAATGAATGCAAACAGTTTGAAAATCACAGTGCTCCTTAAATATTTTTTTTATTTGTGTCTGTGTGAGTTATAGAGAAAGCGACCAAAGCATACATACACATACAATGGTTGTAATTATTTCCAGACACAAATCCAATTTCCCTCTTACACAGAGAATATACACTCACTAGGCAGTGGGCTCTATTGGCATTTGCAAAGCTTTAAATTGAGCAACATTGAAATGAAAATCAATAGCCATGAGCCAGGTTTACAAATATGTCTTACTCTCCAAAAGCCTAACAAGAGGCACATTCACATTCCACTTGACCCTTTCTGTAATTGGAAGTCTTTTTCATCCATCGATCAATGTGTAAAAGCAGAGTATGTTTCTGTCACCCACTATGATCAGAATTGTGTTGTCGTTAGCCTCTTGTAGTCAGGAGTAGTCGTGCCTCAGCGTGATATTGTGGGCTATTCTTGTGTCTACGACTGTTGTTTAATCACAGTGTTTTATAGCTTTACTTCATGGCATTGGTTGAGTTGTGTGAGTGGGTGTTAAGTCAGCTCAAGGCCTTATCCTCTGAGCTCTGCTAAGTGTCTGCCTAAACACTGCCTACTCCCTCTTGTCTGCTTGATCCATTGAGCTACTTTAGTTGGCAAGCTATCAGTGGCTCTTACAACCCACCTTATGCCAGGTCATATGAAGCTCAGTGAATGTGTGTGTATGTGTGCGTATGTGTGTGTATGTGTGTCGTTGTCCTGCAGGGTAATGACACTGTGTTTCACTTCTATTTTTCCCCTGTGTGTGTGTTTCCTCCTCAGGTCTGTGAGAGATGACTTTGGCTCAGTCATTGGGAAGTGCCAGGGTAAGACCTTCTCCACTTGTTTCATCAATCACTTTCCATAGTTCATGGTAAACGACACTAAATCACAGCAGCTCTCTTCACTATGCACCCCATTTGCTTTATAAATGTGGTGGTTACTGTTGATAGTAGAGTCAGTGCAATGTGTGTGTGTGCGCACGCGTGCTATGTGTGTGAGTGTATTAGACACTCGTTTTGAATGGCTCTGATAACGTGTGTGTGTGAGTGCATTTCTGTGACCTCACTGCAACTTTTTCTGGTATAAACACCAGGACTAGTACTCGTGGCAGCAAAGCCCAATAAACCTGCTGCTTGGAACTTTTGTCTTTTTCATCCATTCAGTCTGCTAACATTTACAAAAAATAATTAAAAGTGATGATTCATTTAACTATTTTATCCCCATTCAAGTTAGCGTACGGCCAAATTTGCCAGCTTAGCCGACAAAAGCTCCTGGTACATTTTCCAGATGCTCTATGGCCAGACATAGAGCATCTGGCCAGTGCGGGAATGTCTCACCAGATACCAAATGTAAAACCTCAGTGAAATGCAGAGAGATATACACCTGGTGGTGATGAGCTTTATCTGCATTGTGTGAACTTGTTTGGCGAGGGCTTGACTGTTACAGACTTTCATTTTAGTGTACAAGTCCCACACTATAGCTTCAGGTTTGGAGTAACGTGTGAATTCAGGTTAAGTTAAGGTTCGGATTTCATATATGCTGTCAACAAAGAATAGAAGTCAATGAAATGTCCCAAGATTGTTTTACACAATATAATTCATTTTGAAAATTGTTAAAGTGTGAATTTCGTGTTGTCATCGTACAAAACCACTGAAAGGTAATAGGAGATGATGTTGAATTTCCGCTCTGCCTAATTAGAAGAAATATAATTGAAAAAGGAGTCCAGAGTGTGTACTTTACAAACAATCCCACGATGTGTAATGTTATATAGATGCTTAAATTAGAGTTGTGCAACTGTACTGTCAGTGATGATGTCAGTTGATGCTTTTGTGATGAGTGTTAATAATGGAGAGGAGTGAATGAGCAGCGGTGCCGTGTCCCTCGTCCTGTCATCTCAGTAGCTGCAGTGATCAGAAGTCCATTCTGTTTCTGACTTTGACTCTCACTCGGTAGTTTGCGAGCGTGTCTGCGTGCGCGTGCTTGTACACATCTGCTTTGAGTTTGTTTCAAAGAGGTATATTGACCATGGCGGCTAATTGGAATGTGTGCGAGAGGCTGCGAACAGCAACACAAATAATCACCTCCATCCCCGACACCGCCACTCATTAAACACAGCCTCGTAGTGACTGATAAAAATAAATCGTCTTGATTAGCTATTACAACGGCCCGCCGTGGCCGTTTAAATCTCTGTATCTAAACATGCGGAGGCCCCAACTTCTCTGAGCTACGAAGTCATGATGAAGAACTGAGTAACATATATTGAGATCGATTTGCACTGATAAAATTTGATGTACTCTTATAGTGACATAATTCTCACGTGACTTTACAGTTAGTCTCAGCTCTGTGGAGCAACCAGCATCTTTCAACTCTGTTTGTTTCCCGTGTTTCCTGCATAATTATGATACTCGTGACCTGTCGCACTGCTGAAGAAAAATTGCTTTATTACATCAATTGATAACACTAGAATATGTTTATTATGGTACAGAGTGCCTTATACATCTGACCCAGGAAGAATAATGGGTTGGAATATAGCGACCTTCACCAGGATTGTTTTATATTTCTCCAATCAAAAACAAATTGTACCAGAATAAAAAATTGGAAAGAAGCTATTATAACAAAAGTCCACCTATTGTGGACACATTTAAATGAAGAAATGCAGCTGTGTCCTTTCTAAATTTCTGCATTTTCCTGGACTCACACACACAAACATATACACTGAACCAAACACATCCCAAAAACAAAGTACGGTCTTAGTAATAAGCCCCGAATGAAACTTGTGTGGGTTTTGTCAGTATTTTCTATCATCACTTCTTGCCTTTCTTCTTCTCATTGTCTTATGTCTTGATGCTTTTCATTTCATTTCTGTCATCTCTCTCGGCCCCTCTCAGCCCGTCTCTCACTCTCTCACTCTCTCACTCTATTTGTTCTACTGTGGCTCGTCGTCATTGTGGGCCGTTGTTTCTAATGGCTCATGGTGTGGATAACTGTAGCCCCTGGGCCCACGTAAACCCCAGCCTCCCTCCACTTCTTCATTCCATTTCATTTCTTCTTTTTATTCATTTTTCTTATACTTCATTTCATTTCACGGAGATTTGTCCTAATGGATTTTGCTGTGATCCTGCATTTAATGGCATTTGCTTTTAATGGAGGAGCGCGTGTGGCGTGTGCATTATCGTCTTTTCACTTGTGTACACGCCTGTGTGTGTGTGTGTGTGTGTGTGCGTGCGTGCGTGCGTGCGTGCGGGTGGGTGGGTGGGTGGGGGTGCGCGTGCAGCCACACCTGTGTATCACTCTCTGCCCCTCCACTCTCCCTCCCTCCCTCCATGTCTGTTTCTGTTACAGTGGAGTCGTCTCCCGCCTCCGTACATAATTCATAAGTGTTGAACTCCGATAAATTCATCTGCAAAGCTTTGGATAGATAGAAGGCTTTTTCTGGGGGGTCATTGGGTGTAAATCTCCCCAACTTCCACCTCCTCCTTTGTTAAAGGGGGATAGGAGAAGAAGAAGAAGAAGAAGAAAAAGAAGAAAGAAAAAAAAGGACAGTTCCATCCAATTTTCCAGCTCTCAAAAAAAGCCATCTATGTGGAAATGGAGCCCCTCTCAGCTGCAGAACAACATACAGTATACAATTTATAATGGGAGACGAGATTGCAAGGGAGGCAGTGTGAGACTGAAATAAAAAAGAAAAAAAGAAAAAAAAAGCTTGAAATACGAAGCAAAAGAGCCAAAAGAACAAGAAGAGAACAGAGGAGACACTTGGTACCTCTGGCTTTCGTAACAGTTCCATGTTGTTGTCTGCTCCTCCTAAGCTGAGAGTCTCAAAGGGTGTGTTAAATCGCCTGCATCCTGAGGTGCTCTCTGATACTCAGGCCTTAAAATTTGGGGAGCTATTATTCATCTCTCTTTTCCCTCTCTCTCTCTCAGCAGCTCCCTTCCTCTCATTCCCCCCTCTCTCTTTGTCTGTCTCGCCTCCCACTTCTTTCCCTTTGTTCTTCATTTAAAATTCTAGTCATACAATATCCAACGCCTCCATTCGTTTGCAGTATTGCCCACCAGGGGTTGCGGCAGTACTCCTCAGCCAAGAAATTCAGTACAATAAAAGCCAATTGTGCTGTTATGTGATATCAACAAAAACATAACTTCCTTTTCATAACTCTATTGCTTTGACACAGCACCCGTGGTATCATATTGTGTCTCGCACTGTTCTCCAAATGCAAACATCTATGCTAAATGTTGTTTCCAGTGGAAGGTTTTAAATTGAATTAATGAAATATCCTATTCAGTTTGTACAAGTCTGTCCTATTTCCTCCTTCGTACTGTTTTTAATATATTGTTATATAATTAGGTATTCATAACAGACTCGGGATCAGAGGCCCTCTGGACTGCCCCCCCGGCTCTTCTATCAGAGGGAAGGATGACAGCGAAGCCTTGAGAAAATGCCAGCAGGCGTGGCTGTGCTTTATCACAGCGATATGGTTACACTCACAGCACTGCTGAGCCAGCAGATTTGCTAAAACAGTAGCCTATACTTCAATAAAAGCTGGATTTATAATCTCAGCTGTCCTCCCCGGCTCTCTTTTACTCACTCCACCTTTCTGCCGCTCTCGCTGCGAACGTGCGTGTGAAAGTGTGTGCGCACATCCTTGAGAGGCAATTATTGAGATATTACTCTAGCTATCCTTCATAGATGAATTGGATAGGTCTATTGGTTTAATGTATGGCATTAGCGTTATCCTTCGTCTCCCATTTGTATTCATCATCAGCACACAACGTAACACCAGGGATTAGTCAGAGTTTTCTCATCTGACTTTATTTGTAACCCTCGGTTCCTCGAGTCTTTTGTCCTTTTTGTCTTGTGTTCTGTTTCTGTTGGATTTAACGGGTTTTTTCTTCTTCTTCGTTTATCTGCTACAGTGCCAAAGGACCCAAACCCCCAGTGGCGAAGGGTGGCATGGAGCTATGACTGCACGCTGCTGGCCTACGCCGACAGCACTGGCACGGTGCGCCTTTTCGACCTCATGGGCAGCGAACTATTTGTCATCCCCCCGGTAAGCGTGCCAATCTCTTCTCTTTGATACGATCAAACAACACTTCCTCTTTCCAAGCTGGCCTTGTCTTTAGAGACAAAAGTGATTAGAGATTGTGGATGGGAACCCTGCTTGATAGAGGCAAAGCTGTGGAACACACTACCTGTAGATATCAGAGAAGCTAGTTTAGTACATGTTTTTAAAAGAAAGTGTAAAACATATTTTTAGCCTTTTAATAGCTGCACCTGAAACTCTCTTGCACTTGCCCGCACTCATGCACTACTGCAGGTTCAAAATGCACTTTGCTTTATTCTATATTTTAACTCTATTTTATTTTAGTAATTTGTCATCTTGTGTTTGATTTAATCTTGTCCTATGCATTTTTTTTTTAAATTTTTTTATTTCATTTTTAAATTAGATTTTGACATGTTTTGATGTTCCTTTAAATCTGTTTTTATGAATGTAATTTCCTTGATGTAAAGCTGGATTTATTGTATGAAAGGTGCTATACAAAAATGTTTATTATTATTATTATTATTATTATTATTATTATTATTATTATCATCATTATTTTATTATAATTATTATTACAGGCTTCTTTTTGGGGTTTCAATGATAATATGTTACAACCGGTGGTAGAATAAATATTGAGATCCTTTACTGTAGTAAAAGTAGTAGTTCTGCAGTGTGAAAATACTGCTGTACATAGAAAATACAAATGATTGTCCAAAAGTATCTGCATCAAAATGTATTTAAAGCACCTCAAGTAAAAGTAATTATGCTGAATGGCCAACTTCAGAATCACATATATTATTGATTAATTAGGGTGTACATCACTTTAATGTTGCAGCTGGAGTACTTTATATACTGCTGGATAGCTAAATCTTTAATAAAACTGCATAATTGATTAATTGATAGAATAATCTAAATCTAAGTGAGAATGACTGGTAACTAAGGGTTTACAATAAATGTAGTAGACTACAAAGTAACATTTTTGCCTCCAAAAAAATGTGGAGTAGAAGTAGAAATTGGCATGACAAGAAAATACTTAAGTACAACTACATTAAAATTGTACTGAAGTGTAGTACTTGAGTAAATGTACTTAGTTACATTCCACAATTACAATGATTATCAATGAACGCTTTTGGAGCTTTGTTCATGAACAGAAGCATCAGTTAGATTGTACGTTTGGTAAATGCAGTTTCTCATTCAGACAAAATGGCAGCAGATCTGATTGTATTTGTAACCTTTCAGTGAGACAGTGTTAACGATTCAGACGTCCATAATCTTGCCTCCAGAGATAATTTGGGCCACGCTCAGCTCTTTCAGTGCAGCAAACATTTACCGGGCACTTTGAGCCGCCTGTCACTTTTTGAAGCGAACGTCTCCTCGTCAGACAGTTATTGCTCTTTTTGTCTGCCATGCTTGCTTTCTAATTCATTGTCTGATGCTTCTTTTTTTTTTTTTTTTTTTAATTTTTTATCCCTTCTTTGCTCGCAGTGTCACATTCTTCTTTTCCCCAATCTTCACCACCTTCTGTCTTAAATTTTTCACATGCCTGCTAGCGTTTCTCTGCTCTCACATGTCCCTCATCCTCGCATGTCTGTTTCTCGGTGTCTCTCCTTGAGCTACTATTTCAAGTCCATCTGCTATTCCTCCCCCACTTAAATGCCCTCTGTGTGCTACATATTATCACTCCTCCATTTCCACCCGTCACTCCTTCCGCCCCACCATCCGCCCTGTTGGAGACGGCGAGCGCAGACGCTCGTCCTCCTCCTCCTCAGCCACGCTCATCATCCAACCTCTGTGATCCTCCTTCCTTTTAGCGCAGCTCTGGTTTGTTATGCATCTACAGTGAGTGTTCTCGCACACTTACGTCAGCACCCCTACCTGCCCTGTCGTACTGTTCCTCCTGTTTGTCACTGTTAAGCTTGCTTCTATTTCTGGAGAAGATGATAAAAAAAAAAAATATATGAAGTCAATTTGAAAGAAAGTGTGTACATGTATGACATTTTTTTTTTAAATTTCCCCCCCATCTTCTCTCTCGCTTTCTGTCTCTCTTCCACTTCCTCTGTTATCGTTTGTTCCCTTTCTTCTCTGTCTCATCACTGGCTTTCTCACTTCTGTTTATTTTCTTCAACAAACGCTGCTTGAATGATGCATCCTTTGTTGTCTTGTCCTTGTAAAATCTTGGTGGGGGCACGAACTGATAGATAATTATGCATATTTTTTTTATGTCTCTTGATTTTCTCTACAGTTTACATCAGATATTTTCACACCGCCACTGATTCTTCTTTCTTATCTCCCTCTGGATCCAGGTGGTGAGTTTTCCGGGGGACTTCAGTTGTGCAGTGGCAGGCCTGATCTTCTTGGAGTGCACAGCTAGTGCTCAGTGGTCTGCCGAGCTTCTCGTTATCACATATGGCGGCGGGCTCAAGAGCTATCTCGTCAGGTGAGAGACAACGCGACTCAACTAAGGCTCCTAGAAATAGCTAGGTTTCCAAGGTACCTTTTTATTAGTCACAATATCTTGGGTAGAATAAATGACCTGCTGCAGATTTTGAAACACCAGATAGAGTTGTTTGTTGTTGTCTCATTTCTGGAACATGTATCAGGGCAGCAGCTCACATACGCATTATTATCTTCATGATTTAAGTGCATGTCCTGTATATTCAAAGGTTCAGGTTTATCACTTCAACAGATATTTCAGCTGTGCACAGCTTGATCCATCTTCAAGGTTTCCACATCAAATGAAATTCCACTTTAACTGGATGTAAAGTACTTTTACTACCTACAGGTCACATACTTTACTCTTCAATTGCTTTTAAGTTTTGCGCATTAAATAACTAAACTGGATTCAGTACGTACACAGCAACTTGCACTTCAGCTGCTTTTGTCTCGTACACGTGAAATTTTCAACATCAGAAATTAGATTTAATTTCTTATTTTTAAAATTACACTTCAGTTGCTTTCACCACTTCCATGTCAACTCACAATTCAACCGTGCTTTTTCTTCTTTCTGATATGGATGGTTGAATTCCTTATTACGCTTACACTTTTCACGACTTTAACCTCTACTACCTGTCTACTTACATCTCAGCTGTCGTCATCTTTGTCTCCTCACCTGACATTTGGGCAGCACTCATCTTTTACACTTCATCTGCATTCATGTTTTGCTCATTAGATACCAACTCAACTGTTTTTTCTCTCTACACATCAATTGACATTTCAAGTTTTTCCATGTTTTGCTCTTCAAATGACAATTCAAAAGCTTTCAACCCGAACATGTCAACTGACATTTCGACTGCGTTTATCTCTCTGTACAGCTGACGTTTTAACTCCTTTCGGTGTTTACACTTTGACAGGCACTAATTTCTGTCAGGACTTTCACTTGAGCTGACACCACTTGCTCGATTCATCACCGCAACTGACAGCTCAAATACTCCAACGGCTGACACTCCTTACATGCCGACTGACAGGTTATAGTGCTCTTAAACTAAAACTATATTGCACTTCAACTGATTTCAACTGCTTTTGGTTTTTGCACTTCAAAAGACACTTCCAGTGGTGTAACTTCAACAATTTACCCTTCGACTTCAACTTCAGCTATGATTCCCATTCAACTATTTGACCTATTTAAACAGTTTCTACCTGGTATTTTCAGCTCAAGCAAGTACACTTATATGTAACCTTTTCTGGCTTCAGCTAATACTTTAACTCAACTCAGTGCTTTCACTTGAACTGTCTGTTTTCCTTCATTCAGTGCATCCACTTAGGCTGAACACTAAAAACCCTACACTTCAACTTCTTTCAGTATTTGTATATTGTATCTGTTGCCACTTAGTATTTCAGTTATTTTAAATGGCAAATTTTAGCAGCAGGGTACACGTAGATTTTCTTCAGGCCAATGTATCATTGCCTTATAAGTAAATATATATATATTTGTATATATATATATTGTTCCAATAAACATAAACCAATAATGTGGAGAACGTGGTGAACTAGGGGTTAAATCCAGGTTGTCAGTGATCATTTTTGCCTCTCTCCTTCTGTCTGTCACTGCACTTCACAAAGCCACACAGTGTGTGTTATGCTAATAGCGAATTGTCGTGAACATGCTAAAATCAGATCACGGGTATCATAATGGTATCAGTCGCAACAAACACATAGACACCCAGACCCACTCGAGGCTGCTTTATTCTCATGTATTTGAAATGAATGTCCCATATATTGTGGCCTTTATAGAATAATGCACTCTATTTGTGGTATAATTTGACGCTCCATGCCTTTAATACTTAAGAGCAGTGATATCTTAGCCGGGTATTATCAGATGAAAATTCACTGCCTGAATATATTGATCTGGCCACGCTCCATTCTGGATTGCTTCCGGTTGTTGCACCAAATGGGTGCAGACCTGGAGTTCATTTTTAAACTATTGGAGCTGCTTTCCATATACTGTATGTTGTACGCTGAAACTCTTACCTTCGCCTCCATTGTTCAATGTCATTGCACTTAGCCACGCCCACTAGTCCCTGATTGGTCCACCCTTCAGAGTAGCTGAGGGGACCTTAATGTCAACAGGGTTTCCAGACTAGAATCAAAGCTAAGCCAGGAGCCAGGCTCTTTGAATGTCAATCACCTTGCTCGCCTTATTCCAACCCACATTTTAAATATTTGATTAATGACATCTGATTTTGTGTGTGCATCCCTGCTAGAGTCTGGGTGTGTGTGTTCCTCATGGCTGCCCACACTTTCCATTTTTAATTTAGCATTAGCGCTATGGCATTATTGCCACGATTTCCCATTTTATTGTCTGAGATTGCTGCAGTCACACCGAGCCTCTGTGCGGTGACACTCCAAGACCCAGGGCGAAATTGTGCCTGTGTGTTGAATCTCGATCAGATGACGTCCTGCACTCCACGACTTCCCTTCAATTCTGCGAGCGTAGTGAAGTTTGCTGGGAAGGGAGCAAGATACTGATTTATTTTTCTATCCCAGGCAGATAGGGCGGTGTTAGCTGCCTTTGAAGCCATCGGAGTGTCAGTGTATATGTGTGAGGAGGTAATTAAGACGAGGGAGACATTTGCACCAGATTTTCTCTGAAAGTGTTTTTAAAGGTTAATTTTTAGTGTGGAGCTTATACTCACTCTTCCTCTTCATATGACTGCGTTCCAATATTGTTGCTCAAACACTTTTAAATTAGAATTTTAAAATGATAGCTGAGTCCTGACAGTAAGTCACCTTTCTCTCTTTTGCTCTGTGCCAGCACTTCTGTGTGTGTGTGTGTGTGTGTGTGTGTGTGTGTGTGTGTGTGTGTGTGTGTGTGTGTGTGTGTGTGTGTGTGTGTCTGTCTGTTTGTGTGTCTGTGTGTGTGTGTGTGTGTTCACCTACGCAGCTGCTTTACTGTGGCATAAACACCAAAATGTCTGGAGGAAGCTGAACTGTCAGAAGCTTGCATTTCCCTCAGCTATTTCCTTTGTGCTCTCTTTCTTTATTTCCCTGTTTTCCTTCTTCTCTCCATACAGTTTACACTGCAACCAAACATTTCCTCAGTGACACATCCCAACACAAATTACACAGCATCTCCTCTAGTACCAATCTAATTTAGATTGCCCACTTAAATTAGATTATATATTTTACCATGTCTCATTTTAATTACAGCTGGTAGAAAAATTGCTCCGTCATCTTCCTCAGAGCAGCTTTGTCGCACCATTAACACGTTCCACACGAGTGTTCATGTTTTGATTGTTTATGTGCCAGAGTTCAATTATAGGCCACTTGTCCTTTGACTGTCAGCTCTGTCTCTCTGTTTCAGCGTGGGAACCAATCAGAACTTCCAGGAGAGCCACGCCTTCAATTTCTCTGCCCACTACTCTCATGGCATCACCTCAGCTATTTACCACCCTGGCCACCGGTACGTCACATATTCCCAGCGCTCCAAGCCCCTGCCAGCCGAGAGTGCCTGTTGAATATAGCTGAAATAACGAGTATTTTTTAAAAGAAAATTAACATTTTTGCCCGCATTGAGCTTTTAATCTATCAATGGCAGCCTAATTAATGCCTGCAGCCTTCACTTGACAATCTTAGACACATTATTTTCTCTTGTGGTCTCCGCAATCCCAGCCTACTTCTATTAGAGGCGCGTTTCATCAAGTGTTTTTCGTACATTTATATTCAGGCATCCTTATGAATCCTTTGAATCAATTTTCATCCTGAAACCCATTGCCGTTGATGCGATGCCATGCTATATAGTGCCTAAGTATCTGGTTTTCAAATTTGGCGAGTGATTTCAAACGCTTTCATTTGACATCTGGAGGCATCATCAATATACTCCTAAATATGTATTACATTGATCACTGTGCTACATCTAAATATACATTCACTGCATCACAAGTCACTTTAACTGATTCAGAGTCCAGAACGAGCGGCAAATACGAGGTTCTTCTCCGGAAATTCCTGCCCAGGCATAAGATATTACACTATGGACTGGAGCCAAGGGGTTTACTAAGGAATAAATGAACCAATCACTTTAATGTAATACCCGCAGGAATTCACGGTGGCAGTCCAGAATGTCCTTGGCTTTCTCTACCAGTCAGCATTCAAAGGTTTTGGTTAATTATGTCCGGCTCACACCCCGTGACCTCACTGTTTTCACCGCGGTCGCCAGGCTGCACAAACCAGATTTAGTTTGGCCAGTGGAGCTTGGTTTGGCAGCTTAATGGATTTTGGCAGCTGCTGTCAAGTGCTTGCCAACTGATAGATGGGATAAAACTTTAATGATCCCTGTGTGAAAAGTGGGTCAGCATCAGAGAGAGAATAGAATAGATGTAAGAAAAGGAGGTGATAAACTGCATATAAGAAATATAGTTTCAAAAGCTGAACATAGTGATTCAAATATTGCATATGTTATTTTACAGTGTGTATATTGTAGATTTAGTGCGGAATATGCAGATCTGTATCAGGAATACTGATTGTAGTCTGGCAGAAACTGTTTTCATAAAACCATAAGATTACAGAATACAGAAAGAAACTTCTTATTTGAGACATGAGAAACTATGTTATCACACATATTCGCTCTTCATCAGTTTACCAACTAACCCTCAGATCTTAGCTCCTGTTTAAATATGCAGTATTTGCGCAGCAGGGGGCAGTGTTGAGCTGATCAGCGCTCCTCCATACACACCTCTCCCTGAGCTCCTGACCATTGTTGCATCTGATCTGTTTCACTGCAAACAGACAGCCACTGATCGTTGTTGTGTGTTTTTGTCTTAACTCTGCTCAACCACTGGTTCTAACCAGACTTTTACCCCTGATAAATACGATTTTAACTGTCTGCTTTGCTAAATGGCACTTCAGTAGTGTGAATTGTCACTTACACCCTGGCTTGAACCCACAGAGAGTACTTTAATTCTTATTATACAGTGGGAAACGATTTCTCAAGGCACAATCACAAAGGTGGTACTCAACAAATATGTGTGTTTGTTAGACTGCTGCTGGTGGGGGGCTGTGAATCAGGGAATGACAGTACGTCCAAGGCCTCTTGCTTTGGCATCACAGCCTGGAGGGCTCTCTCCGGCTCGCCACACTACAAGCAGGTCACCAGCTACGAGGACGACGTCAGCACGGTGAGGAGTCCACGCATCTGCACACATGCTCGAGCAAAAATGTATTCACGCAGTATCTAACATGCATATTGTCTGTGGGTGTCAGAATCAGAAGAGAGGTTTCTTCAGGATCCCCAGTTTTAGATTATTTTCCAGACAAGGAGATGAAAAGGTAGGACAGCCTTTTTTCTGTCTGTTTTCTCCTTGCTGTACATAACAAGTTCATTCTGCAGAAGCTGCCAAAACTTCTTTTTAATAAAAACAAATGTGTGTCTGAATTTGTGTTGTTCAGGATGGAGTGTTTCGGATGAGTCTGAGCCCCGATGGCACACTGCTGGCTGTCATCCACTTCTCCGGTCGCCTGTCTCTGTGGGACGTCCCCTCACTTAAACAGAGAGCCACATGGAACCAGGACCAACAGGTGCCCTTCTAAACTGCTTGTATTTGTGTGTGCTTGTGAATGCATCCATGATTTTGTTAAGCACAGTAAACCTGTGCAGTGTGTCCTGGTAATATTTTGTACATTAAATGCTTGACTGACTGTATTAATGTAATCTCTTTCTAGCCTAGGTGTAAGTGTGTGCGGTGGGAAGGATTTATGTGTGTGTGTGTGTGTGTGTGTGTGTGTGTGTGTGTGTGTGTGTGCGTGCGTGCGTGCGTACGCGCGCTCTCTCCCATCACACAGTGCGTGATGTGGCTTATGGAGAACTTATATTTCCACGATGTTTTGCCAATTTATGCAGTGTGGGTGTGTGTTCTGCTTCATTGCTGGTAGAACTTCAGAATGTGTGTGTGTGTGTGTGTGTGTGTGTGTGTGTGTGTGTGTGTGTGTGTGTGTGTGTGTGTGTGTGCGTGTGTGTGTGTGTGTGCGTGCGAGTGTGTGAGCGCTGCAAGTGTAAACAGGGTTAGCAGATTAACTTCCTCTCCCTCTTTTCTTCTTCTTTTTCCTCCCTTCTTCTTCTTCTTCTTCGGCGCCTCCATCCTTCGGTCCACCCCGCAGCCAGGATTTGAGGAGATCAACCCAGAGTGGAAGACATCGCTGGAGAGAAGGAAGAAAATAAAAGGTAGTTTAGCCTGACGGGCTAAAGAGAGTCTACTTTGTTGCTGACATGGCGCTGCACACTGGATACAATTTAATGATCTTTGACATGTCTTATTCACCGAATTATACAGCTATTTACACATACAACCATATAGTATGCCAAGGCCAGCATCTACTTTTCTCCTACAGTGTCCGTGCCTGCAGATATGTGCGTTTCTCTGCTTGTGTAGTTGCCCATGTGTCTGTGTGTATTCCTGTTTGTGCAGCTGTAAAATCATTTTTTTTGACAGTTTTGGGCCAGTAGTGATGACAGCTGTGACAGCTTGTGTAAGCAATAATCTGTATATATCCCTTCATCTCAAGCATGACAAGTGATGTCACATGTCCACATGCGTAAATATGTCTCAGAGGAGGGAACACGTCGAGAAAAGGAAATTGGGATAAGAGTTTGTGATCCCTAAAGGGGGAAGTACTGAGTATACAAAGCATGTAATGGAAAGTTTTAATACAAATATGGGAACCGTCCTTTCTGTCCTTGTATGGCCCCTTGTGTACAAACATGTCTTTAACTCTGCCTTTATGTCTCGCTACACCTGTGCCAGATAAGGAGGAGTACTACCCACTGGTGGACGTGAGCTGGTGGAGCGACAACGTGTTGATTCTGGCCCGCTGCTCTGGCTCTGTCACCGTCTCGTCCGTCAGGACGTTGCGCAACCTTCTGGGGAAATCCTGCGAATGGTTCGAGCTCTCACCTCGAGTCACCACCGCACATGACGGGGGCTTCCTCAGCCTGGAGGTAAATGTCAAGACAGTGGCATGCGTGTGCGGTTTGGTAAACAGACAGAGGGAGTTTGTACAATGGCATGTGAAGGCACGTGAAAGTATCCGTCAGTGCTCATCTCGGCCTTCAGAGCTTTAAAAGGCATAATAAAACAAAGGACAGTTGTTTTTCATCCTTTTCATCTATTTTCTAAACTGCCTTTTCAATTCAGGGCAGCTGGGGCCTGGAGCCTCTCCTAACATGAGCTGTCTGGGCAAGAAAAATTAAACAAACTGGACAGACCACAAGTCTGTTAAGTGTTCGTTCTTTTGTTTTTATTATTGAGGAGGTAAAATAAAAATAGTATTTGAGGTTTCTGATGCAAAGTGAGTGAGTTGTACGGTCAAGTCAAAAATGCATTTTTTCCTCAAAGGTTAGTTTTCTTTTTCTGACCAAAAATTAACCCAAAGTCTGATATTATTTTCTTGTTGCAGGCGTTTTCAGTCTGTTTGTGTCATCCTTTGAAAGTGTGTGTGTGTGTGTGTGTGTGTGTGTGTGTGTGTGTGTGTGTGTGTGTGTGTGTGTGTGTGTGTGTGTGTGTGTATAAAAGTAACGTTGAATCCTTGTGATGATGAAACATGTTTCCCTGTGTCTTGATCTGCACACAAAGACCCTGATCTCGCATCACCCTGTTCCTTTATTTCAATCCTGTGCTTCTGTTTAGTTTTTTATCCGATTGCATAGAGAACAAGAAAAATAAAGATTTCTTTTGCTGCCAACTCTTAGGAAAGGTTTCATCAGACTGCCTCAGCATGGAATGGGGGGATGGGTGGGTGTCGATCTATCTACGGCAGTATTGATAGTGCCTTGAATATGGGCCTTTGTGTGATGATGAAGCTCGTATTATGCCTCCACAGATGTGGAATAATGTGATGTTGCGTGCTGATGATGATCAGTACACCCAGATGTTTTACATGCTTCTTATGAGCGATTAAAAGTGGTCAAATCATTTTACCCCCCAACTGAGGCAGTCACAAAACTATGGATTAAGGCAAGACAAGTGAAAGAAAGTAAAGTGGACAGCTAGGATTTAAGATTTTCTCTTGAGTGGTTTGACCTTGCTGCCTGCTGAGCTGGCATCAGGGCGTTAAATTAAGTGTGTTTACCAACTTGAGTACAGCGAGATGTATGCTGTGCTGCACTGCATTCCGTGCTTCATTTTTCATCCATCAATAAATGCTGCAAAGAAGTCTCCATATGCCTCAGGTCACTCTATGCAAAGATGTAATTTGGAATCCAAGTAATCGGGAATGGGTGGTCTTCTGTTGCACAGCCCTTATTCAATTATATTTGATTGATTTCATGCCAAATCACAACACAGGTTATTTCAGGGCGCTTAACATAGTTAAGTCCTTACAACAGAACTTTAAAACATTGTACAGAGAAACCCACCAATTCAACAATTGCCAAGGAGGGCAAAAAACTCCGCTTTAAGGGAGAAAAAGCTCCAGCTGTAGGAAGGTAAAAGTCCCTTTTAACAGGAAGAAACTTCCGACAGGACCAGGCCAGAACATCTGCCTCGACAGGTTGGGCTCATCTTATGACAAGACAGATGTACTTCATGTGAAAAGACAACTGCTGCTTGATATTTGCCATATGTTTGTGATATATTAGTTTTTAAATGCCTGTGCTTCCACCCTCGTCTGTGTTTACATCTCGTTTACCAGTGTGAGGTGAAGCTGGCCCAGAAGCGTGGGCGCCTGGAGAGCAACCTGAGCGGCGTGTCCAGCGAGGATGAGGAGGGAGACGATGGCGGAGACTCTGACTCAGATGAAGAGTCCTCAGCCAAAGCCCGCTACTTTGGCTACATCAAGCAGGGCCTGTATTACGTGACAGAGATGGAGCGGTTCGCCCCACCACGCAAGCGCCCTCGCACCGTAATCAAGAACTACCGTCTGGTCAGCCTGAGGTCAACTACACCAGAGGAGCTCTACCAGAGGAAGGTAGGAGGTTAACTCGGCTTGTAAATGACTGCAGCTTTAGTGTTCATGTGCACCTTCTGATGATTAATCTAGCTCTTCTGAAGCATTCAACTTGTGCATGTTGCTTACAGCTGTATTGTAAAAGTTCACTTCCTGCTTCTCAATGAGGTTACATTGCTTTTTAGACTGCAGCGTGAGAACTAAATTCAATACATGGGTTGCAGAGAATTTCTTTTGTGTTCCTCTTCTTTGGTCCAGATTAAAATACCCAACTATAAAAACACGATGAAATTTTGCAGTTACGTTGCCTTTTTAGGTGGGTGGGCATAGTGTCCTCGGGTTCTCAGTCAGGTCCACCCTTCACTCCTCCACAGCTCGTCCAAATATGGTCACTTCTGTCTCTACAACACCAAGATGGTGACAACCGAAACGCCCGACTCAAGGCTTCAAAATGGCAGTTCACAAACCAATGGGTGACGACACAGTGGGTTTCCACTTGGCAAAACTAAATGACTCACTAATGAGATGGCCATCATGGTACAAATTGTACTTGCTGAACATCAGCATGTTAGCATCGTCATTAACATTTCATAGCGCGAATAGACAGTTGGTCAACTGCTCCCTGAAATGCTCCGTGTCTCTGAATAAGTCACCGTATTTGTATTTTATATCTTTCACATAATTAATGTGACACATTTGGAGAAGTACATCACATTTCCGGTTACAGTTGTATTAAACTCAGTAGGACTACCTCATTCTAAAAATTCCCACTATGGTGAAAATAAAGAGTGACATTTGTGTTACCGTTTGCTGTTTACTTAGCGGCACACACAACAAAATGCTTATGTGTTGAGGCTGTCGAAACGCTGTCGTCAGTGTTCATGCTGGAATGACTGCATGTTTGGATTTGAATATTCTTTTAGCTCAACAATCTAAACAACAATTTTAGTACTGATGTGCACTTCTCCGCCTCACACCGTGTTACAGATACATTTTGGCAAAGAAATTCGATATTACTTCTTCAATATATCAAAGATATTCTAATTATACAATCCCTTATGTAAGACTTTTATCATGTTAAAAGCAATACATTAGTCACTGAAATGCCAGTCAATCATTTTTAAGAGCAGTTGTCAATTGTCTTCAATAGTTGATATCACATTTACCTTGAAACTCTTCTTTTTTAGCCTCTTAATTTAACAGCAGCTGAAGGACGGCATACGAAGCCGTTTGGTCACTGACTGAATTATAACAGGCTGATCTGCAAAATTGGTTTCCGATTAAATGAATCCTGTGCCAGCTCAGTGAAGTGCTATTGTTTTGTTGGCTCAGCTCCAGCGTGCTGTTGAGGAGAAATGAAAACCAAGCAAGATGTTCAGTCTGCTTTAAGGCTATTTTTCAGTCCCGGATGATTCTCTGAAATGCTAATTGCTGCATTAGAAATATGGCTGTTGGTGCTACTTTGTACAAATTGCAGCAAAGACAACAACACGCTCTATCACAAAGCACAGTGAGTGAGGTATCGGCTCTCAATGGCCCCAAGTTTGAGCATGGTTCATCAGTCATTTTTATGACCCATCATCTACTGCCTTCATCATTGTCATCATCATTAGATGCCATTAGTCATCCCCATCAATCCGAACAGTGGAGAGTTACAAAGTAATATATCATTATTATCTCTTTGTAACACTTGGTACCGGCGGCACTTCCCCAGCTGCTGCTGCTCTTCTGTTGGAATTGTTTTTGTTTTTTTATATTCACATGCATCACATGTAGGCGTGTAAGTGAAGGGGAGGATGGGTGTCTTTTATTGTTTGTGTGCATATGTGTGTTTGCATATTTGGTTTTTGTGTGTGTGTCAATTCCACCTTACTACTTGTGTTATATTTGTATAGTTTGACATTTCTGCAGCTACATTCACACACATTTGTTCAATCATACAGACCAGAATGACCGGATCTCCCCTCCACAAGTGATTCCAGGTTATTTCCTTAAGTCAGCTTCTTCATGTGTTTAAGAGTTTGATGATGGTGGTGTAACCCTGCCTGCATGAGTAGCATACTGGCAGTTTTATTAGCTGAATCCAGAGAGAGAAGGAAGCATTTTTTGATGTCCTCCTACGTGAGGTTTAACTGTGTGGGGTTCTTATTGCCCTCCAGGAACTACAGTCTGGCTAATGTGTTTCTTTGCACTCCTACACACAGAATGAGATGGATACTCAGTGTCTGTCAGCCAGCGTGCTTGCACACATATACTTTCACACACACTGAGTGGGCCCGCATAAACTAAGGTGTCAATTTTTTTGTTGGATTTAATCATTTTGTGAGACATTGATACAACAAAAACCTCCTTTAGCATCATCATGTGTTGACGTCCAAGCCAGGTCAGTTCAATATTAATAACAATGACAACAGCTACAGCTACTACTAGTACTACCACCAAAGAACAATTTATTATAGGTAGGTAGGTAGGTAGGTATATACTTTATTAATCCCCGAGGGGAAATTTATTCGCCACAGCAGCATACATACAGGAGCAATAATAGAAACAATAGAATAAAATAATAATAGAATAGAATAATATAATAGAAAAGCAATAAAATAAAAAATATAAATATAAAATATAAAATGCACAGTACATACAGTATATATACAGTACATTAAATATATATATATATATATATTATATACAACAAACCAATAAACACAGTCAACATATATATATATATATATATATATATATACATACGGTACAGTATATATCTATATATATAATATACATATAATATACAAGCAACCAAGATAACCAGATGAAGAGTCTACAGCTGGCTATATTGGGTTTTAGAGGCTGTATAAATACTGACATCAGCATGCTAACAAGCTCACAGTGACAAAACAAACATGCAGAGGTTAATACCGTTAATCATAAAATCCTATTCCACACATTACAGTCTATAGGTCCAGATGAAGCCACGCTTGATTTGTTCCTCTCTTACCTTACAGAAATAACTGTTGTAGCTGATGGTTTTCAGTCAAGTCCTCTTACCATCAGAAATTAGGTGCCTCAAGGGGTCTATCCTAAGTCCATTGTTGTTTACCTAATACATAAATGACATTATTTGTTTTAATTCATACTTAAATGTCAATTTTTTGCTGATGACACAATTTTATATGCTCTAAAGCTCCACCCCAGCAAAAGGCCTTGACTCATTTTCACTCTGCGTTTGATGTTTTGATGTTTTCCAATTATCACTCCTGAACCTGTGTAGTTTTTAAAGCAGACCAAGTAATTGATGAAAAACTTTTAATGGCACCCTTTTTACTCTTGCTGACTGAGTCATAAATTCTTAGGAATTTTGCTCGACACAGACTATAATTCAAGATTCATATTAAACATTTGATTAAAATTTAAAAATCAAACCAGGCTTTTTGTCTTCTTCCAACCGTAAAACTGCAGTAAAGTAAAGACAACCTTCATGTCTGTCCATTATGATGGAGACATTTTGCATTTCATGGTACCCTATGAACCCTTCAACAGTTATACCCTGAGTATCACAGTGCATTAAGCTTTATCACAAATGATAAATGATATACTCATCATTGTTCTCTGTATCACACTGTTGGAAGGAGTTCCTTACAGTCAAGAAGAAATAGCCTTCTACTGGCATTCATTCATAAAGCTCTACTGTTAAAGCTTCCAAACTACCTTACATCTCTTTTCTCATTTAAATCTTGTTACACTTGTACACAATCCAGTAACGACTTAACCTGAGATATCACTCATGTACACATTAATGTTGTCAGGACTGGTTTCAGGTACTATGCATCTTTTAAATGAAATTATCCGCAAATGGCAGTCAAACTATATTCGAGTCTATATTGCCCTTGGAGATTTCAAAGCTTCATTACCAGATGTTTTTTATGATTCTCGTAATTGTTTTTTTCTCCTCGTTTATTGTCTTGTGTGATTGTTTTTTTTTTTTTTTTTTCTCAGGACTCTCTCAGAAAAAAGATCTTAATCTCAATGTGACTGCCTGTTTAAATAAAGATCAAATGAAAGTACATTCATGTGTTACCCAGCTGTAGTGTTTGTCATATTCACCATCTTAGTTTAGTGTTTGTGTTTGGCTGCTTAGCACCAAACACAACTGAACCTGAATGCTGAAAATTTCACTACTTTGGATCGTGACCAAAAAACCTTCAAAACTATTTGCACTCCTATAAGCCTCAGCATGCAAACTATCTAATTTTAGCATGCTAACATGCTAAACTAAGATGGTAAATATGGGTAACATACCTGACAAAAATTAGCAGATCTGTTAGCATTGTCATTGTGAGCATGTTCATATGCTGATTACAACATTAAAAGTACGTGCTGTGCTCTTAGACAGCTGCTGGGGTTGTGTAGCCTTTTAGACTTGTTATTTTTTTTTTACTGATGTACTACTGATGTTTTTGTGAATTTAAAATTCACAATTTCAAGTTTGTGATTCCTCTTTTGTGTTTCCTCCCTATCTCCATTTTTGATTGTCATTCTTAAAATTATCCCCAAATATTTGATTCCCTTCAGCCGTCTCTGTAGCAAATCCAATTCAGGCTGTGTCACATTGCACATTGCTGCACAGATTGAAATCTGCATGTCCGAGCTGTTCCTATTCAGCCTATTCCATGTGAATCGTTTCACTCAAAACCTTGGCTTCTTTGTGCCTCAGTGGGAAATAAGGCAATGGACAAGTCTCCTGTCTTTGTTGCATATCAATTTTGTGGCGGTACCATGTGGTTTGAATTCATTTAATGTATTTTGCTCATTTAATTCTATTAGGGAATACAGTGCGTGACTGACTAAGTAACATACCTTTGATTGACTATGAAAAATATTTGAAAATGTACCTCACAGAAGATGAAATGAAGTGATTTGTTTTGCAATTCTGTTTTTGTTGGACTCTTACCTAAATTGCATGACAAAACCAAAGGTTTTTCTTCTTTTGGGTTGCTGTCTGCTAAATTCCCAAACAAGCTTCCCATCAACTGTTTTGTTCCTTTTATTTCTCAAACACTTGTCTGCATGCGCTTCAAATCAATGTTCAAACGCCTGTCTTTTCTGATCCTAAACAACTGTTCTAGTGCTGCATCTGTTCCAGTGTGACGGAAACATGCATAGTTATTGGATGTCCTCATGATGTTTGTTTATCTCATAGATTGAGAATGAGGAATACGGCGAAGCCCTGTCTCTTGCCCAAGCATATAACCTGGACTCTGACCTCGTCTACCAGAGACAGTGGAGGAAGAGTACCGTCAGCATCGCCTCCATACAAGATTATCTGGTGAGAGATGAATGAAAGGAGACAGATAGGTGTGAGGAAACGAGGACATTGTGAAGATGGAGCAAGATAAAGAATTGTATCAGAGATTTGGTGTTCATCACAGAATATTGGTTGTCTAGTAAGGAATAATACAGTATGAGAGTGGGAGAAGCACATGCTTAAGTGCAGCATAACCGCCTTACTCTATTTCACGCATCATTTTTACCAATTTGTAGCAAATTTTCCCACCACCCCCACTCTTAATTCTCTATCTCATGTTATCCTCATCACTCCTTCTGAACTCACTCTCTCTCTTCATCTGTTCATCCCACCCAGAGCAAGATTCGCAAGCGCTCATGGGTGCTGCACGAGTGTGTGGAGCGCGTCCCTGAGAATGTGGATGCAGCCAAAGAGCTGCTGCAGTACGGGCTGAAGGGAACTGACCTTGAGGCCCTGATAGCCATAGGAAACAGGGAAGATGGGGGCAGGTACGAACACGCTACAAGGTCCACAATGCATATGTATGAATGACAAGCGATTTATGTCAGCGTTTTCTCTCCACTAACCAAGGACTTATTCTGCCTGCTTCTTTTTGTTTACTTTTCCATTTCATTGCCGTGCCTCAGGTTTATCATGCCAGGCGACGTTGACCTCGATGACCTTCCTTATGAAGACATCATGTCAGATGATGAGGAGCTGGAGCTGGAGATGAAGAATGAGATGGAGACCAGGAAGAGACGGGAGCTGCAGGGCAAGGTTGACTTCAGCAGGTACGCAGACGTTGGTTCATCGGGGTTCCCACGGGTTTAGGGAATTTCAGGGAATTTTAAAAAGTTTTTTCCAAACAGGGAAAGTAAGGGAATTTTATCACTTTATCACCAAGTCACGGAACACCAAATTTTAGTTGCCATTTATCAAAATAAAATATATTTTCCTTGTTGTCTTTTTTATCATGTTGCTTCACTTGTTTCCCTCATTGTGTGAGTGGTTTTATCCACTTTCTGTTTGTTAACAAGTGGCAATCACTTTAGTAAAGATGTGTCTTTTCTTGTACCTGCTTAGGAAGGCAAATATGCTAGGAAAATGTAAATGTCAAAAGCTTTGGCAAAAAAAATTATGAATTCAAAGTCTGGGTGATGAAAAATTTTAAGACAGAAAAGCGAAATGTAAACGACTATAGATCTATCAAATATGGCGCCTTTTGCAGCCACACCATAAGAAGCTTGCTGGCTTTGTGCTGTTCCCATTTGAGAAAAAAAAGGTTTTCTCTGGGTTCAGTGTGTTTATAAGGGTGCACAGGCTTTGTTGTGTGTGATCACATTTGTGCAGTTAGCAGTGCAAAGCTTTGTGCTGAAAGAGCTTGCAAATTGATTGGAAAATCAGCACAACAACAGCCTGTTCTTCTCTTCATTTAAAGCCACGGAATTTGACGTTTGACTCAAAGTCTGAAACTTTGTTCATCAGCCCTGGTCTTTAATCAATCGGCAGATGAAGATAAAATTGCCTGGGCAAGCGGAAATACTGACTACTTGTTAGAGGACCCAGGCTCGGTCGGCAAACCCTGCTTTAGTGTCCTTGAGCAAGTTACTAAAACCCTTATCTAATCTGGACTCTTTTTTACTAAACCGTTGGGCACAGTTTGTATAATTTTCCACTAAACAGGGAAGAGAAGGCACTAAAACACCAGAATTCAACACCAGCTTTCACATCTCGGAAGCATTTGTTGAGTGGGCGGAAAAAAATCCCTCCGAGGGGAACCTGATGCCGTCCTGTGCGGGTCGTTTTGTCTGCAGGTTGTTGCTTACTGTTTAGAAAGATTAAGTCATTATTATTCCCAGGATCAACTCAAACACTAATGGCACTGTGATTTGTTGGAAATAAAATAAAAAGTGACACTGTGGTGAAGGTATATAAATTGTAGACAAAGAAAGCGGTTGAAGAAGGGACAGAAAGCTGCCAAATTTGACACCGATTATTTGATTCTGTGGCACACCAGAGAAGGGATCATAAAGGCAGGGGCGTTAATGAGGATGAGGGAGGGAGAGCTGGAGAGAAAGCATTGGTGGAGATTAGTGGGTAATCTGCTGGAGGTAATTTATGCCTTTGTTGTCGAGTGCCCTGGGAAAAACTAATGAAAAAGCCTTTAGTGGTCACTAATCACCTCTCATACACGCGCGCATGCAAATTCACATGCCCATGTATCATGGAACACTCTTAAGCTTAATGTGAGCTCATGCACATCACACACATCTGTTAACGTGAGGAAACGTAAACACAAGGACACTTGCATACACTGGCAAGACTGATTTAAAATGCAAATCCGTAACCGTGTTTTTTGCAAGGATGCATTGTGCGCACAGAGTTTTCAATCTGGATCGCGCCGTCTCTCTCGTTCTTCTCACATCAGGTACTTACAGGAACCAGTGCGCCTCCAGGCTGCATCTGAATAAGGAAGTGCAGAAAAGTGTGCAGCATTAAGCCTGTGTAATAGTTTCCTGTCAGCTTGCTGTTTATTTTTCTGTCCCTTTGCCCGTTTGATTTTCTCTCTGTGAAGCTCATTGTGTAATAAAACTGTTGAGCTTTATTGCTGACCTGTAGTCCATTGTAGATGAAGTAAAGATTGAAGATAAGAAAAAGGATATAAGAGGGAGTAAAAAAAAAGAAAAAAAAAAAGATAATTTACAAACATTAAAAAAACCATTACATTAAATCCTCAGTGTATTAACTTCTTTAAATATGCCTATTTTTCTCCTTTATCTGTCTTTGAGTCCGGGTATCTGCCGGGCAGCTCACACACGTGTCCCCAAAATGTGTTTATGTGTGTGTGTGTGTGTGTGTGTGTGTGTGTGTGTGTGTGTGTGTGTGTGTGTGTGTGTGTGTGCGCGCGCATTTGGGTGCCCTCACTAATGGATCTAACCATGTTGCCTTGTGGCCTGCGGCCGAGGCCTGAGACAGATAATAATTCTCTTAATTTCTTTTTAACTACACCACCATTACAGAAATGGCTCTGTATCGATCACGGCTCCTCTGAGTATGCCTGTGTCTGAGTGTCTGAGTGTGAGTGTGTGTGTGTGTGTGTGTGTGTGTGTGTGTGTGTGTGTGCGTGGGCGTGTGTGCGCGTGCGTGCGTGCTTTTGGAGTGTGTGATGCTTTTGTGTGGAGCTAAGGACTGTATTTAACGACTGACTGTCAGACAGAGGGCGTCCTTTACCCTGCCGCATGTTTTGAAGTTGTCTGCGTTTATGTGAGAGTGTGTGTGCTTGAAAGACACAATCAACCAATGCTTTTTTTCTATTACAAGTCAGAACATTAAAATAAAATGTCATTATTCTCTCTTGGTTGAAAAAAAAAAAAAAAAAAGAAGACATCTAAAGGTATTTTTTAAGATCACTATTGACAGTTATTGTTTAGCAGAGATTCACCTTTTCAATAATTACAGTAAAATCCACTCAGCTGCTTTTTGGTATTTTATGAGATGCTAAAATTTGTTCATTTCCCTGTCAGCACCCACAGGTTCTGTTTAAAGGCCCAGTAAAATGATGGATGTTAATATACTTCTTTTTTTTAAATTTTGATTTCATTTGATTTGATTTGATTTGATTTGATTTTATTCTTACCTGTCATGCACCACTTCAGTGTTGCTTTGGCAACCAGCAGACTGGTTCAGCGTTCTTGTCCTCATCAGTCTGTGTGGGCCATTATAACAGCTACTCTGACTATACATAAAGAACTACAAGATGGACAATGCTGCAGGTGTAGTGTGTGTGTGTGTGTGTGTGTGTGTGTGTGTGCGTGTGTGTAGCATGTTGTTAATGCTTTTACTGTGGAGTTTCAGAGCCTGTGAAGACATTAGATGAAGAGTTTTTGTCTCCTTTCGAAATACAAGTGCACACACACCTTGAGGAAATCAGGGTCTAAACTCTTTATATTGGACAGCATGTGTGTCACAGTCTGAAGCCAAGTTTACTTGTGCTTATTATATCTGACCCATACAACCCTCAATCTCCATTAAGATCTGAGGCAGTTTTTGTTCACTGTGTGTCTTTGTTAGCCTCGTTTCCCCTTGAGCCTCTCTTTATTGTAAGGGCAATTCAGGAAGCAAATATAAACGTGTACAAAGGCTCTCTGTTACCCTTTTGGTTTTTGGTCAGGTTGCCCATTTGTATGTGTAACAGTGTACTGCAGCACACTGTTTATGCTGCATCTCAGTGGAATTCAGCAGTAGGATTAGCAATTTAGAAGCAAGAGATGTGGACTTGAATTGAATATTTGTTCAGCCACGTCTAAGCTGTATTGGTGGCCATTTACACAATACCTATCTGCCAAGCTGGTGTTAGTTAATGAATTGTACTCAGGGAAAAAGCTTTAAAGCTTTTAATCAACAATTGATGTTGAACTGCTACTTACTGGTTAACTGCTTAGCGGGTAATTTTGTTGAAATTATACATTTTAACAAAAAAAGAGAGAACACACTGGACACTGCTCCATAGCGGAGTGTTTCCAGTTGTTGCAAGCAAATAATTGTAGACTTCATGGTTCATTTTGAAGCTTTTGGAGCATCCTTGACACATGTTGTGTGCTGAAACTCACCAAGCTGTAAACAACAGACCCCCTCTCTCAATGTGAGCAGAGTACAACGCCATGTTGATAAAAGACCATTACAGACTTGAAACCATTTTCTGGGATTGTTCTTGCTCTGGTTTCAATTCCTCGGTATTAGCTAGCATTGCTACAACTGTTCATATTGCTTCATCGAGCTCTACTGCTGCCATAGCTTTAAAGACAAGCACTTGACTTAACCGTCTTTGCCCTTAGCCACGCCCACTACTCCCTGATTGGTCTGCCCTTTCGAGCCCTTTGCTGAGCGAACCTTCAAGCGAACAGTGTTTCCAGACTATAATCACTAAACTAAACTGTAAGCAATAGGTGGGCGGAGCCAGGCACCAAACATACCAAAAAAAGATAGATTTTTAAGCTTGGAAGTAAATGGAATACACATTTTTAACTTATTAAAACATATCTGTGCAAAATATCATGGCAGTCTATCAAATAACTGTCAAAACATTTCACCGATAGATAGATAGATAGATAGATAGATAGATAGATAGATAGATAGATAGATAGATAGATAGATAGATAGATGGGGAAAGAGGGGATAGAGGGGAAATTCTTTCGCTAAAGTTAAAAATGTCAATCCAGTGAGGGTGCCAGACTTCTCTAAATCTGCAGGAAGCGTCCTGGCTAGTGTGGCTAAAAATGCACTTTTACAGATTTTATATTTCATTTACTAAATAGCCTTTGCAGTAAAGGAAAAAGTTCAGCAAAACTACTCAACCAAATTCAGGGTGAGCGATGCTTCATCATATTTTCTCTTTTCAAAATTTTGGAAGCTCTGATTGAGCCATCATTCAAAACCTGAAGAGGACAGCAGGCAGGTAGAAAAGCTTTCTATCATCTCGTCTCAGCTCCTCTCCGTCCCTCCCTCCATCTCCACTTCTCTTACTTCGCTCTGAAGAAACAGAGCAAAGCCATAATTACCACCAGTACGAGTATTAAGCCGCCACTCTTTGATGTGCCAGAGAATGTGTTGAGCCAGTGTTAATCTCTGCTAGTCTGTGTAGGGGAACCCCGATAAAGCCTGATAGCGCACTCTGTAATGAGGGATTAGGGATTAAGGCAGCGGTGGAGAGGTCAGCTCCCCTGTGGTCACACTGCGGTTGATCCAGGGCAGGTTTTTAAGGGGGTTTGAACACTGTTTCACCCTGGTCAGGCTCTTTCCTTGTGGATTGGACTTGGAGGGTTTGTGAGCATGTGGAGAAACATGTTTTATTTTACTGTGTAAGTGTGTGTGGGTGTGGGTGTGAACAGAGGGGGCGTGCCTGACCACTCTCAGGAGTTTTCAAGCCTCGTGGTTTCTTTCTCCTCGGCATACCTTGAATGATTGGATCGTAGGTAGAGCCTATATAGTCTAGTACCTCGGTGTTTGTGGTCATCCAATTTATTTATGGTGGTGATTAAATGACATTGAAAATAGATTTGATTCTCACAGGACATTCACTCACCTCATTGACAGCCAGCATCCTATACATAACAACTGAATGCTTCATGCGGTCATAAGAAGTTGATTTGTTGCCCTTAGAAAATGATTAGGTTTAGAGGGCACTATGCGGTATTGTAGTCACCAGTCCCAGGCACTATTATATAGGTCCCTGTGGCCTTACTGTAGAGTCAATTTACAGTTAATTTAAAGCTTGTGTGTGTGTGTGTGTGTGTGTGTGTGTGTGTGTGTGTGTGTGTGTGTGTGTGTGTGTGTGTGTGTGTGTGTGTGTGTGTGTGTGTGTGTGTGTGTGTGTGTGCGCGCGCGCGCGTGATCTAGAGGCGAAGCTTGACGTTTGATTCGACTGTGGTTAATTTCATCATCAGTCGAGGTCATGTTTTGATTTGAAGGTCTTGTGTTAATTGTGTTGAAGTGCTCCTGCTGGCACGCTCTTGATTTGCGTGGATATATTGTGTGTGTGTGTGTGTGCATATTTAGGCTGACTCTGGAGCAGAAGGAACTGTGTCGGAGCCGACTCAAACTTCTCTCCTACCTGGACCGACTGGCAACATACGAGGTAAGAACAATCACACAGCACTTGGAAATCCCAGCCAGAAGGCATACTGAGATGATTTTGTTGGGTCCAGGCACATCACTAGAGACGTGTCCAGAGGCATCAGAAGATGTATTTACACAGCAGATATCAAAACTTGCCAAAATGTAATATAGTCAGGACTGCAACCAACAGTCATTTTTCTTATCAGTTAACTGATTAATTGTCAGCAAATAGTTAAACAATTTATATCACAGCACCCAAAGTGTCATTTGTAAATACCTGTCGTTTGTCCAACCAATAGTCCAACCCCCACTGATTCAGATAGATAAATAGATAGATTACTTTATTAATCCCTTGAGACAAATTCAATTCATTATAATAGGGGACTAAGAAAATCTGATGGTATTCCAATTTGAGGAGCTGGATACAGGTAATTTGACCCACTTTTGCTTAAAAAGATGACTATATTTTTTCACCAAACAACAAATTAATTAATTGAATCAGAATTGCTCTACCACAACTGCAATGTACTCACATGTAATGAAGATGAAATGAAGAAAATCTTGGCCTGACATACAACATAATGTCATCATCATTGGAAATTAAAAAAAAAAAAAAAAGAGCAGATGTTATTTGTCATTATTACTGCAACTATTTCTATTTTATTGGCCCAGACTCAGCGGAGTCGAAATGAATGTTTTTCACACTCAAGTTTCATCTACAAAACTAAACTCGTAAGATTTAGACCTGCTTCTGTGAGTCTTCACAGGAAAGAGAATGTATTTGAGGAACCATTAATTACTATTAAAATCACATTAGGTTGAGGTTCATTAATACATCTCATATTTTTATATAAGTGTTTATGTAAGAAACTAATTTGTCTCACCACAGTCAAGTCAAACAATAAAGCCAGCAACTAAGCCTTATTGCTTCTTTGTTTTCCCACTGGCAAACTAATGCTTTCCCCTTTTACATCCAATCCCCCCAAAGCACAGAGGCTTTTCTCATCTGCCATCTATTGATACTCTCTCTTAACCCCACTAATCTCTTTTGAAAAATTGAAAAGTTGTAGAAGAGATGCTTTTTAAGTGAATAAAAGAACAAATAGTCTGGCAACTAGCTAGCTGAGAGGTAAATTTGCTCTGCTTTGACTGAAGGAAATATCGTTTTACTGTTTTACTAATAGGCCTAATGTATGCGTTTCAGTGCGGCATAGATGGACACATGCTTAACGTGATATCTGGCATCTGCAACTGCTTAAAACTCTGGATTTCAAATTCATGATGGATAAAGTTAACATACACACTCCTTTCATCCACAATAAATCACAGATGAACAGGCCCTTACTTTCTCCCATGCAGGAGAGATGAGATTTTACCGAGCTAGATATTCAACTCAGACAGAATGACGTCTCTCTCTCTTTATTCGGACATTGTCATGGTAACTGCAGCACTCGTCAAATTCCTTTTGCCCCAATCCGTTTTCTCCGGCTGTCTATGAATATGATATTAGGGTTTTTATCATCCCGACTTGGGCTGGCTCTGTCTGCATATGACCCATTCAAAGGCTATCCATCAGACACACTCAGCGTCACACACACTCTCTCTCACACACACACACACACACACACACACACACACACACACACGCACACACGCACACGCACACACAATTCCTCAGATGGTTCTAAAAGGACAAAACATCTATAAGCTAGAAAGTTAAATAGCATCTGTGTTGACTTTGCTTTAGTCCATTAATTTGCAGTCACATCTTCTACTTGCTCTTTCCTTCTTATCTTTAGTTAGTATTTCGATCCCCTCACAATATTTATTCTAGGAAGATAACCTTCAGCTTCACAAATTCCTTTTCATGAACCACAGTTGTGTTCTATCATTCTTCCTCTCTCTCTCTCTCTCTCTCTCTCTCTTCACACGTTGCAGGAGATACTTGGCGGTCCTCATGCAGCAGAGCAGAAATACGACGCGGAGTTCTTCAAGAAGTTCCGAAGTCAAAATATTGTTCTGTCAGCAAGAAACTACGCCAGGGTAACATCAGGCTTCGCTTCCTTCAAAATCCCTCACTAATTATCTAACTTTATTTGTTCATTTTAGCTGCATGTATCCTCAGTTGGCACTGATATATGATTATGCTTTGATTATGCTTATGTGCCTCTTCCTATTTTTAACCTACTTCCTTTTTAATGTACTGTATCAGACTATAGCACATTGTGTCAAATAATTCAGATTGTATTAAGGTGTAAATTAAGGTGTAATTTCTGTTCGTATTCATGCCTTTAACATTTTTTTAACAATCAATTGAATAATAGTTCTTAAGATTTTTCATAGCATGCATTTATTTTTCCACAGGAGAGTAATGTGCAGGCTCTGGACATCCTGTTCACATACCATGGAGCAGAGCTCCTCCAGCATCGGCTAGCTATCCTTTACAACTTCCCAGAAACCACCTCTCCACACGAGTACACCATCTTGCTGCCTGAGGCCTGGTAAGACCAACTACTGTATACACAAATGGACGTAGTCTACGGGCCTGGGAAAGTGAAGCCACTGCTAAAGGGTCTTAAAGTGCAATACCACTGAGGGCCACTAGGGGCTGGCTAAAAAAACACTTCTGGCTCCAATAGACTCACATTCAAAAAGCATCAATTTCTCTAAGTCTGTCCATGTTTCCACAAGTTATTATGGTGTCATGAGCTAAATTTACTCCCGATCAGTGTTGTGGTGATCCTTCTGAAAATATTTGCATAAATAATTTAATACTGGGCTGCAGACATTCAGGGTTCCACTGTCGGTGGGCGGGACATAGTGCCCTTGGATGTTAACTTTGACTGAGCCTCAGAGACGAGCGATTGAAATGATTCCATGTTTTACTCAGTTAGCCGCAAAAGACGTGTACCGCTTGCTTCTCGGAACCACAATAGCCACATTAAGGGTAACTAAGCCGTGTTGAAATAAAGCAAACTTATCCTAAAATCCTCCTTTTACAGTAATTCAGATTGTGAACATAGAAACAGTGTTGTAAAAATACATGCATTACCACGTGGACATACACCCATCATCATGTCTGAGAATTAATAATTACACGTGTCTGGAATGTCACACATCGCTCTACATTTCAAATTAATACCACCTAAAACAGGAATCACACCTTTTAAGGGAGGGTGCTCTCTAAGGCCTTCTTCACGTCCTCCTCTTCTCACCTTCACTCAGTAGGAATCTTTTTGCCATTCTCAAAAACTGCACACACATACACAAACCTAATCTAACATTGCCCACATGTACACAGAGCTGCAACTTTAGGGCTGAAATAAAAGGAGAGCGACTTAATTGCTTGTTCTAAATTTACATTCAAACCAAACTGAACACCTTCAAATGCAACAATACTTGCTGCAGCAATAGCAATTGTCTTTTTTGTCTAGTTTTAGACAAAATACATTTACGCTTTTTGGATTAGAGTATTGCTGAAGGGGAGGGAGATGGGAAGATGATATGTAGGAAGCAGATGATGGAGAAGTGTTTTGGAGGGGAGGAAATCATTCCTTACCCCTTTATGGTTCACTAATGGAGGTGACAGACTTGAATTACTGATGAGTGCAGCCTGTCATCCAGAGCACCTTTTTGTTTCTTTTAACTCGCTTTTACCTTTTAATCCTCTGCGTTTCTCCTTGCTTTTTTTTCTCTTTCACGCCTCCTTACAGTCTCTCTGCTTCCATTAAATGCAGTCCAATACCCCATGTAAATTTATACAAACAACCACTCGTATAAAAGGGCGAAGTCCCCTAAAGCCATGAGCTAAAAAACATCCTATATAGAAATAATTGTTCTTATGGTTTTCACCTACACACACACACACACACACACACACACACACACACACACACACACACACACACACACACACACACACACACACACACACACACACACACACACACACACACACACACACACACACACACACACACACACACACACACACACACACTCCGCCACTGCTCCATTTTATTAGCCATGTCTCAGTTTGTATGGAGGTCAGGCGGCTGTGGCTCTGCAGTGAGCATCCATCATGGCTCTGCCGCTGTGGGGCAGTTTCCTTTTTTCCCCAGCTTATGAGCACCAACTGCTGCTCCTACAGCGCTCGCTCCCACACTGCAGCAGACGGAGCCAGCTTGAGCCATCTGTTTGTAGCTCTACTCCCTATATACTAAAGTCTTGCTTCCTTGGAAGGGCGTTGTGTGTGTGTGTGTGTGTGTGTGTGTGTGTGTGTGTGTGTGTGTGTGTGTGTGTGTGTGTGTGTGTGTGTGTGTGCGCGCGTGCGCGTGTGCGGGGGTGTTATCCTGTAATATTGATCAGGTTTGTAAGATGCCCTCCAGATTCATAGAAGCATCCAGAACAGTTGTATTCTGTTGAAACCTTTGCGTTTAGCTTGAAAAGGGGTCGGCCCTGTGGAAACCGAAAATAAACGTAGACGGAAGCTCCCTGGTTTGGATCTACGTTTCCCCTCCCGCTTCCCTGCCTCTCTGACATGAAGCAGATCAGCGGGTGCGGGCGTGGAATAATTCATTCCTCCTATTGATATCTGAGAGTGCTCACACCAATATTTACTCTCCACTCTCCAACTTTCCTCTTTAATGAGGAAAGACTACCCGGAGTCTGGAAATGTCTGTAAAATACAGGATGAAAGACTCTACGTCGGACTTCTCGATCGCTGTTATCACAATGTTAAAATTGCACTCTTAATGGATGAACTTGTGCTGGAGTGTTGGTAAAAAATAAAAAAAAAAAAATCCCCTGACTTTTTGTGTGTTGACATAAATCCCATCCGCTACTCGCTTCATATTTATTTTTGTGATTGGACAAAATTTATGGCTGAGCTAAAAAAACTGCTGCAGCGTGTGTGCACTCGGCCTTTAACTGCACCAAAAGCTGTAGATGATTTGTAGCCCACGCTATCTCCTTGAGTTTTACAGCCACAGTACATATTTTTCTGTCCACAGACAAATAGATAACAAGAAGAAATGCATTAATCCTAGAGAAAAAAATAAAATAAAACAGTGCTGTGTTCACCCTGCTGTCTTAATATGGGTGCATGCCTTCGTACTGTATAATTTGGTGTGCGTGTCTGAGTCCTGTCAGCGCTGACATGTGAGGTTACAGCGTCATTCTTCACTTTGGTTTCTTCTCTTGTCTGTTCCCCATTTATCTTCCTCACACCTGTCACACTCAAGGAGACCGGGAAGAAGTAAAGCTTAGTACCAACATGGTGTTTGGAAAATAAAAGTCTCCGCTGTTTACAACCGATGCATGATTCCGACTCTTTTCAGAAGTTCTTTGACTTGTTTATTGTTGCGATTTAGTTTTTTTGCCTCCTCGCTTTTCTTTCCTTTTTATGCTCTGCTGTGTCCATTTCCCATATGTTGCCGGCCCTCTAGTTTTCTTGTAGTTTATGGCCACGTTTAGTTTGAGACAGTAAATGCCTTTGCTGATATATCAAGTGCCATTACAGGTTGGTGGGTAGGTGTCCTGTGGTGCTGCTTTTTTTTTGACTCCAGGCTAGTCATTGTTTTTTGTCCATATATATATGTTCCGTTCTGATATTTGTACTTCTTTTCCCTAAAAGTGACCTTTCTCTATCTCTCTCTGTCTCCATATTTCTTGTGTATCTTTCCCTGCCTTTGCCCTTGTCTCACTTTCTGCCTCATCTGCCGTCTCTTTTTCTTTTGCAGCCTGGATGACAGAGGCGAGCTGGCGTTAATTCCGTGGGACGAGCAGAGACACCGAGAGATGGACTGGTGTGAGGCAGAGGAGTGCAGGTAAACACTTCTCATCACCCTTGACATAAACACACAGCATGATGGCGTCGCACAGAAAGCCTTATTATACCCACCAGTTAGGCATGATTATCATAAACTCTGTCCGTACCCATGATAACAAAGCCTCTACTAGAATTGTTCAAATTCATGCAAACAGAGCAGATGCTTGTGCTGGCATCATTATGTGAAACAAAACATGACATCCTATTATCCCAATGTTAAACAGAGCCATAACAAACTAATACCAAATCTTGTTGCACTGCCAATTTATGCCATTTGCCCGTTTCTGTTGGGAGGCCAGCTTCATTAACAATTTTATTTAGCAAGCTGTTTTTTTGTTTTTTTTAATTTGCTCTTTGGTGTAGACTCAAAATATTAGTTGGATACTGGAGTATACTTGGCCATAAATTGCTGGGAGACATTTCTGATAATGTGATTGGAGCTGCAGTGATAGCAGCAAGGTTTAACACAGTGTTTCTCCCCCATGTGTCTTTTTCTTACCACGTTACACTCTTCCTCTTCTTATTTATTCCTCCTTCTGTTTCTGTTCCTCTTCTTTTCTCTCTTCCCTCTCTTTGCTCTGCTCCTCCTTTACTGTTAAAGTTGGTGATACTTTATTTTGTTGTTATCAAAACCTATAGAAAGAATGAATCCAGCAATGTGTTATCCTGTATTAGACTCTCAGTCCTAAGCCCAACCCACAAAACATGCAAGCTCCTAAAAACATGTCACAAATGTGTTACTTTTATTTGCTTATTTATTTCAAAACAGCGACATAATTTCCTAAAACAGCAGCACACTGTAGGTGGATGAGAGTTTGTTGATCAGTTCAGCTGTGAATCAGGTTCTTTTTTAAGTATTTTTTTTATTTTTATTTTTTATTTTATTTTTACAGTGTTTGTGATATCAACTCAAAATTAACAACCAATTTGTTCTCTGTTATGAAGGAACGTGTCACCCATTGCCTCACTGATGTAATACACAGCATGTGTTATGTAGTAGTTTTTTTGACAACAACTTTGTCTCAATAGTTGTTACTTGTTGGCAGGATCAGTGGGTTGTTTGGATGTTTTCATGAGATTTATGGACGACTAGAAAAATATGCGGACTAATTCTCCTTTTTTCCTTTCATCAGCCATTCCTTGCCTTATTAATTCTCTAAGAATGATCATAAATATTCCTCGTAAGAAAACGCTTCATCCATGTCTTTCCCAGAGCGGTGCTGGACCAGAACTTGTTCGATGATGACAGCTTCCTGTATGAGGAGGCTGTAGAGCTGCTGAGATTCCGTACAGACACACCCTCCATCGAACTGCTGACCGACTGGTACCAGAGCAGAGCTCAGGATATCGACTCCTGCTCAAGACAGGTAGGAGCGCTCTCGGAGTGTCAGCATGCTCCAATCAAAGTGTTGGATGGTCAAAAAAAAGGATCGGAGCCCTCTGCCTCCACACTGTTTGGATGCAGGACTTGATTGGACAGAAAATCAAGTCCATTTAGTGATTGACAAGGAGGGAGGAGGTAGAAGTAAGACAACTATTTCATTTTTCATATGAACAAACAAGTGCAATTTTAAAGGTGTTTTCTCATAACAACTCTGAAAAATCAGGAGAATTGGGTCCAGTCATTGTCCACTGTTGCCCTTTTACACATGTACCACACAGAAGATTGTCAGTCAAACGTATTCTCACCTGCTGGAAATTCTCCATATACAAAGAGGACTTGCGGATCCTTGAAATTGTCTGGTGATTTTGCCGTCAGCCTAAACTTGACAGAAGTGTCCGAATCTCGCTGTCTCTTCAGTCAGACATTTCCGTTGGTGCTTCTGATTTTCAGTCAAATCATCGATACTGCCTTCAAATGGTACCTGTGAGCCTGTGGTTATGACAGTATGCCTAGCATTCAAGTGGTTAAGTCATGAGAATTAATTAACAGCAACATGGGTGACAACTAGAAGCCACTTTTACTAAGAATAAAGCAATCAAGCAGGTGGGTAATATAGACGAAATGCAAAAGGCAATAATGACAGAGGGAGAAGATAAGGCCATTGGGAACATCGACATTTCCCTAAGGCGTATTATTAAACAATAAAAAAAAACATCCAATGAAACTTGAACTTTCATGGCCGTCGCCATGACTGAAAACATCAGCAAATAAGTGACAGCTTGTGATCTCTGAGGTTGAGGTCCGAGGTTGTGAATATCACAAGATGGGGACGTTCATTTGGAGTCTTCTTGTGAACACGGTAAACACGAACCAATTAGAAGGCAGCAAAAAATGTCATCAACCACTTGCTCCCTCTGAATTCTCCGGACAGTCACCTGCTCTGTTCACAAATGTGGTCACTCGGGCATTAAATTGACTTTGTACTTACTAGCTGACTGCAAATCTGCATGATCTCTGGTCCATCTGATTTGGACATTTCTCCCCTACAGCTCCTCTGGGTAATGTCTACATAAGTTCAGGGTTGTAGTGCATGTGTGAAAGCACAATATGAATCTCCGCCATTACTGACTGGCTGAAAGTCTGTGTTATCATCATATTTTAATAGGTACTGCATCTTGCCCTTTCTTTTTCACAACAGGCCCTGATTGGAACTGCTACAGGCATCTGGTACAAACTAGTGTTTGCACACCCTGTTAAGGTTCCTTCTCAGGTTCCTTCTGCTTGATTGGATCTTAGAGCAGGGCAGCAGCAGAAAGGAATTAATAGACATCTGGCTGTTTCAAAGATAATTGCTGTTACACACTTATTTTAGATGATCGGGACCGAGAAATACGACCGGCCGGGATTCAGGCTGCAGAGGAGATGTTGCCAACCTCCATCAGTGAAGGTCATTTTGATCCTATCTGTGACAGTTACTATCATATTTGCCATATGGACCTCTAATGAAGAGAAACCGGAGCTTCTGTCACCTGCGTTTTGATACTATAAATGAAGAGTAGGACTTGATAGGACTTGTTTAGTGGAGTAATGGGATGTTAACTCTGCTGCTTCCCACTCTCTCCACCCACTCTATCCACACTGCGGCTCTGTCCCCTCTTTACCTCCTTCACAGTGATGGATCAAGGTTGTCACAGCGCTCCCTTTGTCTTTGTGAAAGGACTAACCAGGGTGCAGTCATATCTTTCCCCTTCATTTCTCCACTTCATCCCTTTCACTCAGTGTAAGAAGGGATGGAAGGAAAGGAGATTTTGAGGTCCATTGCTCATTTTTGAAGGCAACTGGGGAATCCTGCCTTTCATCATCCACTCAAGAGAGAAGGACTGAGAGACTGAGCGTGTGTGAAAAAGGAAGTATTGGTTAATCTCAAGGAATCACACCAGCTCTGTCTTTTATTCTCTCCCTTGTTCCTTTATAATTAGACCTCATCTCCTTTTGCACTCTCACACGTTGCTCCATGAGCCTCTCGGGACTGTCCTTTAGTCTCATGTCTCTGGGTTTTTCACACACTCTTTCTCACACACAGTGAAGTGAGAAAGACAGAGAGAGAGAGAGACAGACACGGAGACAAAGACGCAGAGACACAGATTGGGGGAAAAAAAAAGCTCTGTTGTCATTTGCTGTTTTTTTCTTCTTCTCTCTTTTACTCCTTCTTTTTCATCTCATTTGTTCTCTCTCATTTGCACCCTCCTCCCATCCCTCATCTGGCCTTGTTTATGCTTGGGAAAGCGTTTTCATGGAGGAAAATGGGGCTTGATTAAAAGGAGCGACATCAGAGGAAGCTGGAGTGTTCTAAACCAGTCACAGTGGTGGCAGGAAGCGAGACACTGAATGGAAGGATTGACAAGATGACTCAGAGAGAGTAAGAAAGAGGCACCAGCTTGAAATACAGCATAGAATGGAAGCCAAAGAAAGAAATGCAGACAAATGCTGGGTGAATGTAACATTTCTTCTTACGTTAGTGTACCATAAAGACAGAAAGAGGAGAAAATAGCACATACGGATGGTGAGGAAAGGTCATGGACAGATGTGTCTGTGGGGGAGAAAATAGCCAGTTATAAGGGGGTGAAATGGTAGAAATCCAGAATATTAGATAGAAGTGGTTGTTGTGTTGCGTTCAGAGTTCAGCCAGAGGCCAACTATGGCGACTATGTCACAGAGTTTATCTAAGAGGGGGGGGGAAGAGGATAAAAAAAAATTCAGCAGAGTTGAAGAGAAAAAATGTGAGAATAATGTTTGAACGTGAGGACTGAGATAGGACAGGGATGAGAAACAAAGACGGATCAAATGGAGTTGGAGAATTACAGTGAAGGCTCTGAAATCTGCTGGGGCGATGAGACGGAGACAGCACAGCAGAGAGAGTGAGAGACCGAGGATACGGAGAGCGACGAGGGGAGGGAGATGGAATGAGGTTTTAATTTAAAAGTGTGAGATTTTTAACATCTGAATTGTCAGCGGTTGGCTGGGGAGTCTATCTCTGGAGAGCAGGGAAGAGAAGCGGGGAGGGATGGCGAGAACAGAGAGAATCTTTACTCACAGTTAGATCAATAGACCTCTCCCCTTTGTTGTATCTAATTACTCAGGATCTGAGTAAAGGTGATTTGGGTTTTCTCCTTGTGTGTGTGTGTGTTTTGTATTTTACAAATCAAAAGCGTGCAATTATTTATTCAAAAAGAAGTGTGTTGAGATAAGCTGAAGATGACAAGGTTGTGGACCCTGTGCATGTGCGTGTGTGCCAAAGAGCATTCCTTTCTCTAAAAGGTGGAAAGAAAGCAATCATCACCACGGGGCCCAGCGGCATCTGCCATTGATTGGCTAACATCCACAGGTGGCTGAGCATCGATTGGCTGGGCGCGCTGCCAGCGTATAGGTGGTCGCATATTGACTGGCTGCTCTTCTGGATGGAATTGTATCGATCAGAGTGGCAGGAAGCTCAAATCTTTCCTGTTTTATTGTGAAAAGACTAATGACTGGATATTAGTAATGACTGACAAGTATTGTTTGGCCTCGGACTGGTTAGGATATTGTTGTTTTGTCCAGTTCAGTAATCGCAGCAACGATGTTACACTGATGTAACACATCGCTACAAACAGCGTGTGTATTCCCTTGCTGCATGAGTGTCTTTGACTCGGTTAACTTTTTTGTAACAAGGTGGAGAGATACAAGGTGATATATAAAAATGCAGTGCAGTACAACGGCTACAAAGTACAGCCTTTATGGTGACCACAGAATTAATTCAACAACTCGGACATGACGCAACTTAAAAGTCAGGAGCGTACCGGGCTTCTGAGGTCTTCTGCAGTACAGCATACAAAGTTCAAGTTGTTCTGTCTGCCTTTGTACTGCACTTAAAGGAATAATTTAACATTTTGAGGCAAAGGATTTTTTGTTGTTGTTAAGAGTTAGATGAAAAGGTTTATACCACTCTCACATCTGCACGGTAATTATGATGTTAAATTAAGCAACTGTTCAATTTAGCTTAGTATAAAGAAACACAGTCATTATCCAATTAACATACGGACATGAGAGAGCTCTTTAGATTTTAGCTTGTTTTTTTGCCCTAATTTGCATTTTGATGTTTTAACAGTGCATATAGGTATTATGTATTACTAAATGGTGAGTTCATGACAAAGGAAGAATATTGAATAACTGCTGAGGCTGGACCAGTTGAGAACCACCACACTAAAGAGTTAGTCAATGATAAAATGACATTATAATCCAAGTTAACCAATGATCCAGTCTCTTGAAACTCTTAAACAAAAAACAATTTGGACTATGATGTAGATCTTTTTTTTTTTGGCCTGTTTAAGATGAAGCAAATTTTCTACCCATCAGGTGGACTGTGCCCTGTCGCTGGTGCGTCTCGGGAAGGAGCGGGACATCCCAGAGCTGGAGCTCTTATGTGATGACTTGGTCACCATGGAAACGCTCGTATATGAGTCATCATGTGAGCTGAGTCTGACTCTTAAAGATCTGCAGCAGCTCAGCGACATTGACAAACTGTGCCTGCTCATGAAAAACGTAAGTGCCGATAATTTTAACCTTTGATGGTTTTCTCTGACTTTTTTCCACAGTATACATCAAATCAGTTTTTGGCCGAAAATTCACATTCTTCATGTCATAAGACTGATGAAGAGGCTCTGGTTAAATTGTTTGAAAAGTGTTGTTGTCACTCCACGTGTGCTTAGGCACCAACAACATATAGATATGAAAGAATATCTCGTCACTGAAACTCATTATCATTATTATTACTCATTATCAACTTCAACTTCTTTAATGTCAATCCACTATATAACATACAGACATACAGATGGATAAAAAAAACAAAAACGTTCCTACTGTGTCTAAAATAAATACACAAAACAAGAAAAGCATAAAAATGCAACAACAACAACAACAACAACAAACACCATAGTACAAATATGGGCCCATAGTGCAAAGGTTCTGAGTTTATGGGGCAGTGGGGAGAGATGGGAGAGAGTTGAGCACCCGGACAGCCTCATGTGCGAAGCTGGTCTTCAGTCTGGAGGAGCGTCCATGGAGGCAGGAGGCTGAAGAGGCTGTGTGAGGGATGGTTGAGTCTCTACCAATGCTGCCTGCTTTGCGGTTAAAGCAGGTGTTGTTGATGTCCAAGAGGGAGGGGAGTGTGGAACCAATGAGCCTACCAGCTGCCTTCACGATGTGCTGCAGGGTCTTTCGGTTGGAGTCAGTATCAGTATTATGTTCATGTTTTATTGAAAGGTTTTTCATAGTTTTGACCGAATTCATTTTAGAGACAGATACATGCGAGTTGTTTTTGGTGAAAAAATATTGCTTTCCCCACTCAGCACTATGTTAAATTACATTTCCCAGCATGCCGCTTTGTCTAGCTCCCAGTGTGTGGGCTGCTCATCATCAGTAAGCCTGCCTCCCATTTCCCTGTCATTACATTTCATTTTACAGTTCCACAGTTTACAGTATAGCTACTCTATTGTCTGTGATTGCTTAAAAAAATATATATATATATAATGTATGCTAATTTCAACGTGAATATGCAACAAAACAGACAGAGCAGTTGCACAGTTTAAAAACGGCTTCACAGTAAATCAGTTTCTTTTAATTCTGAAAATCTCTGACATTTGTTGACACAAACTTCCCTTCCAACACCAGCAGGAGAGCTGTGAAAGCTAGTCCATAGCAGGTAGTACAGTTACAAGTCCCCTCGGAGTACATAACATGAGCTGTCCTCTAAATTGTAGCTAATAACTGCCAGCTTTAGCCTATGAGGACCACTGCCAGTAGGATCTGCCATATAGGCAGGCAGCCAGCAAATGTTGTTGACTGCACTAACACATGCTGTTTGACTGGTACTCCCTTTGGGCGCTGTGTGTGTGTGTGTGTGTGTGTGTGTGTGTGTGTGTGTGTGTGTGTGTGTGTGTGTGTGTGTGTGTGTGTGTGTGTGTGTGTGTGTGTGTGTGTGTGTGTGTGTGTGTGTGTGTGTGTGTGTGAATGTTTACCAAACTCGCCTAGATTAAATCACCCTCTTTGCCTGTGTCTGATGTCTTTCTTTATCAGAGACACAGTACAGCACAGCAAAAAAAATGTGCGTGTGGGTGTGCAAGTTTGTATTTAGCATCTGAGAATTTTTTTTGTATCTTTTTTTTTTTTTTCCATGTAAATGCTCTCTTATCTGTATATCCTGAGTAAGAGCTGGTGCGAGGCCCTGCATTAACTTGCCATGCATCCGCACAAAGCACGGCACAACCCACCTAGTGTAGCAATTATAGTTCAAGTTCAGGTTTAATTGCATGCTGCAACTTCATGTAAATGCAGTTTAGTAGGAAATGCTTCTAAAATGTTCTAAAAACATTGAAAAAGAAAGGGAAAAAAAAGACTAGTATAACTTTGCTGATTGTTGTGCACACACACACACACACACACACACACACACACACACACACACACACACACACACACACACACACACACACACACACACACACACACACACACACACACACACACACACACACACACACACACACACACACACACACACTAGACACTCATTTTCTTATTGATCAATCACACAGTACCATCAGGGAGTCATCTATTCAGTCCCGAATTTATTCTGCAGCATGATAAAGACCTTGAACATACAGACAGAGTCATAAAGAGCTATCAGGTTCAATACAAATAGGACTGCAACAGATGGTCTGACCCCCACAGAGGCTTGATCTCAACATCATGGATGTCACAGTGGGATTACGTAAAGAGATAGAAGCAGTTTAGACAGCCTGAATTCACTGAAGCACTGTGCAAGTTCACCAAGATAATCAGATCTGCCAAATAGCTTCAAAAACTGTGTGAAAGTGTACTGAGGTAAACTGGTGCTGTTTGCAAGGCAAAGGGTGGTCACACTAAATACTGATTTCATTTTGTTTGTTTATGTTTATTGCAACCTCTATAAAGTTAACTGATGAATAAAAACATCTTTACTTTTAGTGCTTAGTTGGGTATATGTATATGAACAAGAACATGTTTCATAGGCTGTGCATCTGATTTTTTTCCCCCCAACTTTCAAACATGTTTTTATATGTTTTCTGTTCTTTTTGGTTAACCACCTTGTAACATAATGTTCTGTGACACAGAAGTCCAGTTAATGAACTGCTGTAAAAATAATCTATGCTCATAAGGATTTTTACTCGTTGGTGACAGCAACAAATGACATGATCCAGTGTACTGTATATCTTTCTGGGGCAGAGTGACACTTGTGAGGGGGGCTAACTTTAGCTCATAAACATAAATAATGTACAATCAACTGCTCTCTTTCATAGCACTCGTTTGGAATACGCAAAGGGTTGTATCCCACAGGGAGACGTCTCACTCAAATCGAGGTCAAGCAGGGATCCTAGAATACAGGAACCCTTTCGTATCTTTCAGAATGGCACTCTGAGGGGGAAAAAATGTCAATCAAATCAATCAAAAACAATCATTTAGTCTACAAACACCATTCTCTGTCTGACAAAGTGACAAAGTGGACAAGCTACTGTTGTTGAGGTTTTTTTTAAGAAATATATATCATAATAAAATATATATAAAAGTATAAAAATGACTAAGAATAACGTTTGTTGAATTTGTTTAGTTGAGTTCTCCTTCTGTACTTTTTGGACTTGTGTGAAAGTCAGATCACGTTTTAGGTCATATTTATGCAGAAACGGGTTCACAAACTTTCATGCATCACTGTAACACACAAGTTCATATCAACGCTATTATGCCGCCTGCAGCGTGTTTTAAAGTTGATGTCTTTGTATTACCAGTCCAGCACCGAGCGCTACATAAAAGACGCCTTCCAGTGGATGATGCCGTTCCTGCACCGCTGTGAGGGACAGAAAGAGGACGCTGCCAAATCTCTGCTCGGAGAGTACCTGGTCAGCCTAGCCCAGCGGGACCTCACCCTGCCGCTCATCATTTTCCAGCTCTCCAAACCTGATGCAAGTATCCCAACGCACACACAACACAAGTGCAGGGGGCATCACACTTGTGTAATCATAAATGAAGGCACAGGAAAATGAAAGCAGACGCGCGCACACACACACACACACACACACACACACACACACACACACACACACACACACACACACACACACACACACACACACACACACACACACACACACACACCTCTCTCTCTCTCTCTCTCTCTCTCTCTCTCTCTCTCTCTCTCTCTCTCTCTCTCTCTCTCTCTCTCTCTCTCTCTCTCTCTCTCTCTCTCTCTCTCTCTCTCTCTCTCTCTCTCTCTCACACACACACACACACACACACACACACACACACTGTGGCTGTGGCTGTTTATGTGGTGTCAGGGCCAATGTCGTAGCCCTACACTGTAAATGTTATATTTATAAACCCATAAGGGCACAGCCAAGGACAGGTCTCTGGCCTATTACAAAAACACACACACACACACACACACACACACACACACACACACACACACACACACACACACACACACACACACACACACACACACACACACACACACACACACACACACACACACACACACTCCACAGGAAGCAAATACTCAAATTGATGCAGTACTTTAGTGTGTATGTACACATAAACTACAGGATCAGTTGCACATCAGTACTGTACGCACATACCGACTCTGCTGTGCTCTCCTCCAGTGCCAGCAGAAGATCATCGGGGACCCGGACCAGCTAATGGCGGTCGCTCTGGAGTGCATCTACAGCTGCGAGAGAGACGACCAGCTCAGCCTCTGTTACGACGTCCTGGAGTGTCTGCCGCAGAGGGGCTACGGGTCAGACACACACACACACACACACACACACACACACACACACACACACACACACACACACACACACACACACACACACACACACACACACACACACACACACACACACACACACACACACACACACACACACACACACACACACACACACACACACACACACACAGTATAGAGCCATGCATGATCACACACCGCCACAACACTGGTTTTCATTCAGATTATGAAAGCCATGATGTAAGGATGATAAATCAGTCCACTGCCTCATATGCAGGGCTACATCGGTCCCAACCTTCCCACCTCTTTCCTTTTCTTCTACTTTTCTGTCTCCCTCACAGGACCCATCAATAAACCTAACTACCACCTCTGTTTCTGTCTCCCTCCCTTCTCACCTGTCTCCTCCTCCTCTTCCTCCCTCTCTGACTCCAAGGAGCCATCAGTTAGCCCAGCTACAGTCTATACAGCATTTCCTACCACCTACTATTGCTGTCTTCACCCTTCTCTCACCCATCTCTTCTGTAACACATTTTATTTCATATGGCAAGAGGGCCTGTCCTTTAAGTTCCCCAGGAGGCTGTGTGGGCATGCAGTGCATTTGAAGTAGAGCGAGTTATAATAAAAGAATGAAAGGAGAAACAAGATCAAAGAGGACAAAAGAGAAAATAGTTGATAAAGTGGACCCATGGAGTGTCAGAGCAGGTAAAGAGAATTAAAAAGACTCGTTCTTAGTTGAATTGTATTTCCTGTGTTTAATTGAAGAATTCAATTACTCCTGTAAGAAAAGCTTCTTTTTTTTTCTTTCTGCAATGAAACACATACTTTTCAACAGTGCTGTCTTTTACCCTTTTCAACCTGCTCACATAGTTCACTTTAGCTGCTCTGTGGTGTGCCATGCTGTGATCATATGCATTTCCACAGCACACGCACAGCGGGGGATAACTGCACTGAAGCGAGATAGTGTCATATTGGTCTGGAACAGGGCCAATCTCAAACAAGGTGCGATGATTGTACTAAACAGCAAATATAATACAGGAGGCTAAAGTTGTAATTTTTCCATTTGTGAGTTTTAAGGTTTTTATGCCTCTGCGTCGGTGAGAGCTGCAGCTGGAGGCGTTATGTTATCAGGTTGTTCGTCTGTCCCTTTCTCGTGAATGTGATATATCAAGAACGCCTTCAGATGATTACTTGGTCTCGAGGATGAACTGATGAGAATTTGGTCAATGTGACGTCTCACAACATGCTTATTTAGAGTGGTCATTACTTAATAATTCGTACTCTAATTATGACAAAATTCCCCACAAATATCCAATAGGATAAAATGATGGAGTCAGTGATGGCATTTTATAATCCAAAAGGTCAACTTCACTGTGACATCATAATGTTCTGCAAAAACACTTCTCTGGTCATTATTCAGCACCATAACTCAGGAACAGAAGGGGAGATCGTAACCATTTTTCACCTTCAGTTGGGCACTAATTTGATGACACTAATCTTGTGTGTCGACCTTGAAATTGTGCTGATTGTATAGATCTTCTGTGCTGTCTGGTGGAAGATGTGTGTGAAGCGTCCGTAATTTTGAATTTGTAGCTTCCGTGCAGCCAGCATCCATATTTGAAGCAGAAGACGTATGAGGATTTCTGAGTGTGGACAGATATGGATGTAAACTGCAGCTTGACTGGTTATTTGAGGTAAATAACTGCATGGTGGTAATTCTAGTTTCCTCAGATCCAGAGACGTCTGTTTCAAAGATATTTTTGCAGCCACTCCAATGCAATGTAGATGAATGGAGTTTATGTCTGATACCTACGGCGATGAAAAAGGACATTTAATAATCTCAGCAGCAACAGTCTTTCCAGAAACAATGGCATGTTTACTGTGAAATGTCTGAGTGGGAACACCAGCCCATTCCCAGGTCATGCTCGGTGCCATTTCTTTTTTTTAAATGGTCAGACAGTTGAAGATAGTCTAGGTGACTAAGAGTTGGTAGATCTGAGAAATGCAGTTTATCTTGTTGATCACATTTATAGATTCAGATGTATCATTGTCACGTCCAGTTTCACATACGTCCATTTGCTAAAGACAGTTGAACTGGTCGCCCAATCAAAACATGCATGAAATATTCAGCAGCATGAAAATGTATCCTCTTAATTGCAATTTGCTGCTGCAGTTCAGCAGTTGACGATATTAATTGCTTGATCTTAGCAGTTTTTTTGAAGATACTTCAACATATATATTACTCCTACTTTTTTCTTTCGACAGTAAATCAGTAGAGAACTGCATTCCAGACTAAACATTCCACTTTGCTAGGCGGATTTTACAGTATTTTCTGCACTGTTTGGATTAGCAAGGCTGCAAGGCTGTACTGTTTATGCAATGCTTTCAATTTACCATCTCTCCCAGGAGTGTTTTCTCTTACTTGCTAAGCTCTAAAATTGCCATCCTAGGCTAGACTATTACAGATTTGCGAGAGAAACCATGACTTGATAGTTTCAACCCAATTTTCTGATATTTGATTTTTTTGTGAGACAGCTTAATTAGCTATAAATCTGCTCCGAAGAATGTTATGTGAATTCAGCCTTGGAGAGGGGGGGTGGGGGGGGGTTTGTAGAAATGGACAGGGGGATTAGATGGTGAATGAGGAAAAGGACTAGAATGAGGTAGAAAAGGGTTTGAAAGAGAGGAGGAGCAGAAGGTGGAGCAGCAGAGATGGATGCAGAGTGTTCACAAAAACAGACAGATACACACTCACACGTGCTCACTGACACACATTCGCACACACGGAGAAGGTTGTTTCATCAGGGTCAGGACTCTAGTGGGGGGACAGGCCAGCCTGACCCAGAATCCTTTGCCTCAAGGCAAGGCATCATGGGGTTTTATTTTTAGTGGGGAATCGGCACAACCTCACAGTGGTGGGCCACACACACCCACACATATAAAGCACACTGCATACACTATACCAGCAGAAATACACACACACACACACACACACACACACACACACACACACACACACACACACACACACACACACACACACACACACACACACACACACACACACACACACACACACACACACACACACACAGCACACTGCGTACACTATACCAGCATAAATACACTTACAGGCCCACGCTCGGAGAGTGTGCACACACTTTATTATGCAAACTATTTTCTACTTTGTGTTCTACTTTATACTCCAAATACCTATTTTAATGTAAGTAACAACTGTGTGTTAATCATTCTACAGACCAGAGACGGACATCACAGCACCGCTCCACGATCAGGTGGACAAACTTGAGAAGCACCTCAGGTATGCAAACACTGTCACACATTCTCTCTCCTCCCCGTTCAGCCAGATGTACAGATCAGAGCTGAAAATGAGCTCATCCCTGTCTTTGAGATGTGAGGATTTGCTGCATTTCTCCTTTCCCGTCACAGCTAGAATATATAATGTATTTTTGTTTTTGGACCATTTTCATAACAAAACAAGTATTCACTATGGCTCTTCATCCATACATCCCTGTATGTATCTGTTAGCAGGGCTTTTAAAGTGTTGACAAGAACAACCCCTTCACCTTGGTGACTAGTGGCGCACTGCTTGTGAAATGTTCACGACGTAGCGATGCTTATTACCTCCCTCCCATTATGTGGCTGATGGAAAACGGCAAGAAGCAGAAGAGACACGGATGCACGGTCAACTTACCGTGTGTCCCTTGGTATTTAAACAGCCTCGGGCATTTTCTCAGTTACTGGTTAAAATCACAGAGAGAGGCACATAGCCTCTCTCTCTTTCTCCTCCACCCTTCTCTGGGTGAACTCCAAAACACAGAGCAGTGATGAAGAAGGAAGGAGGATAAGGATGAAGGCAGGCGGGAGGTGGGGGTGAGCCTAAAGGGAATGGGAATGTAGATGATGGGGAGGAAGAGGAGGAAGCAGCAACAGGAAACCCAGTGTTAAGGCTCAGCATGTCCTTTACTGACAAACATCTTGACGTATTTACGCGCGCACGCACGCACGCACGCACGCACGCACGCACGCACACACACACACACACACACACACACACACACACACACACACACACACACACACACCTCGGGGAGCCGGTGGAAAGTGTGTTCATGTGTTCATTTTGTGTTGAAGCATACACACTCAGATGAATCAAGCAGTAAATGCAAAGTGTCTGCTCTCCAAGCGCCTCCAGAATAAAAGCTGTTTTCAGCTGCTGCCACTTGCTGGTGCATTAATATGTGCTCGGGGAACATGCAGACACACACACACACGCACACACACACACACACACACACACACACACACACACACACACACACACACACACACACACACACACACACACACACACACACACACACACACACACACACACACACACACACACACACACACACACACACACACACACACACACACACACACACACACACACACACACACACACACACACACACACACACACACACACACACACACACACAGTATAGCCACACAGGCACCTGTTTACTATGGTAATGAGTTGCAGCAGAGAGTGAACATCTGTAGCAGCACGACCCTGTTGAGACTGGGGTTGCCATGCTAATCCCTCACTAACACACACACACACACACACACACACACACACACACACACACACACACACACACACACACACGCTCGCGCTCCCTTGGTCGTATAAGACTGCCTGCATGAACGTGCTCCTATAGACGCACACAAACACACGCGCACAAAGAGGTGCTGCCTCTTTGACGTGCAGTTTATCATGTTGCTCTTCAGTTTTGCTCTGCGCTTTTCTCCATCTGCACTGTGGCTTGCAAATGACTCTCTGCTGCCAAAATAATGAACAGCTTAGAGCGAAAACGTCCTCTGTTTCTCTCCCTTGGATTGTTCTCAGGTTTTATATTGCCATGTTTCTTCTTCGTTTGTTTTGGCATTTTCAACCGTGTTACCTACTGCTTCCAGTCATCATGTCTACTTTTATTTACTGAATGAACATGTTGAATAATACAAAAACATATGTGGAGCCTAATTTTACTCTGTGGTATTATATTAGTGGTTACACAATGCATTACACCAGTGATTATCTCTCTCTCTCTCTCTCTCTCTCTCTCTCTCTCTCTCTCTCTCTCTCTCTCTCTATATATATATATATATATATGTATATACATATATATGTATATATGTGTGTGTGTGTCTTATGCTTTACAGCGTGGTGGAGGTTCTGGAGAAACATGGTCTACAGAAGCCCATCTTGTATGTGAAGAACAGCCAGAATAGTGAAGAAGAGGCCCACCAACTGATGGTGAAACTGTGCCGTCACACCGGCCGCAAGTATGAACAATATACACATGTACGAGCGCAGAAATAAATACCTGTCAAGATCCCATGAACATGCTGAACATTTCTCTTTGTGTGGGCAGAGAACCTCCAGTGAGTGAGACAGTGTGGAGAGGTCTCCTGCAGGACCTGCTTGATATGCAGCAGAACGTTTATACTTGCCTAAAACCAGAGACATGCCATCAGGTAACACACCACAGTAAAATTGCCAAAACACACATTATTCATGGAATATTAGGCCTTGTACTAAAATTAAACCTGTTTGTAATGTTATATTTAGTCTGTTTTACACCTTTAACTTTGACACTTTGGTAACTGATAACTTACACATTTGACTATGTTTCTGCCTCCAGAGCCTCTAAATTCAAAGTTTATATGAAATAAATTGCATTTCTAGGATGCAGCTCATCAAACAATTTTACAACACTTTCAGTCGTCTCTTCCTGCATAATATTTCCTCTCTTCTCTGACTACTGCAGGTCTTTGTCGAGTCCCTGCTGTGCTCCAGCCGTGTGGAGAACGTCCGCCTGGCAGGTCAGCTCATGCATTGCTCCAAGGTATATTAAATAAAACTCTCCTTCACAGAGACACACTCACACTGCCTAGTGGGCTCTGCTAATATTAAACCCCTCATAATGATTTTTGGAAATATCATTGATCTCTACATTTTGTTATTAATGTCTCCAGGTCAGTCAGGATGTTCCTGTCAGCTTGTCTTTCCGAGGTAAAGGCTACTCTCTGAAGGTGGTGTATGACAACAGCGTGGAGTTAGTGCTGGCTGCTGCCAGGGAGTACTTCAACTCCTCCACAGCACTGACGGACCCCTGCATGGGCCTGGCCAGGTGAGCAGCAATTCATGAAGGAGCATTTCCATAATTAAGAGGACTGGTTAGAATATTTTCAGTGGTCATTTTGCTTTATGGGAATAATTTTGATTTTACACCTGACTTTACATTTAATATGCAACAGCTTAGTGGAGACAAAAACATTACACATGCAGTAATATTATAAATGTACAGTTTTGGGTAGAATTTCAAAACTCTGGCATGTGATGTGTGCCAAATTGTTTATTTCTGTGTGGGTTGATGTATGTTTTTGCGCTCATATGGCTGACCAGGAACAAAATAATGGTGTCTGCTTTTATTTAATCTCCTAATGCATGTTACACAAAGTTTACACTGAGTAAAGTATTTGAATGTGTGTTTATGTGTGTCCAGTGCTGGTTTCAGATCTCAGAGGGGGGCCGGTGGGTGTCTAACCTTACCGTCTGTTCCTAGTGGGGAACTGGGACAGTAATTGGGTCGTCATTCATTTATAGTAACTAATACAGAGGCCCCCCTCCACACACTTGGACAACATCATCCATTGTAACACTCCCACTGAGTGCGTGCATCAGTCTGTGTGTGTGTGTGTGTGTGTGTGTGTGTGTGTGTGTGTGTGTGTGTGTGTGTGTGTGTGTGTGTGTGTGTGTGTGTGTGTGTGTGTGTGCGTGCGTGTGCGCGCGTGCGTTTGTCGGTTTGCTAGTGTGTGAACATGTGCCCGTTGCTATGAAATTAATAGTCCATACATACTGGCTGTCTGTGTCCTTTAGATCAAAATAACTGCTCCACAGACACACATTTTATCCTGTGTACTAAATACCAATGACACACACATACGCTCGGACGAATACACAAGCTGCACCTGCTGTGTCCGAAACAGATGTGGTCAGTGGCACGAGTTTACACAAGGACAAAGACACTCCTCTTAAAATAACACGGGGATCCCATGCAACTGTTAGTGATCCACAGAAACACTCACAAAGAGACTTTGCTCCTCCCCCGCTCTCCAGAAAAAATACATATGTGTAACCATATATGAAATTTTGCCCAATACTGCAAAATAATTTTCAAGATAAAACTACACATATCAGAGTGGCCTTTTATTGTGAGCGGTCCAAAGCACACCTGTGCAGCTAATCATGCTGTTTGATCAGCTTGATGTGTCCCACACCTGTCAGGTGCTGAAAGAAGGATAAGTATTTAATTACGAATGACTGCTAATGTTGCCCTGTGAGGCTGTATGTTAGATGTGTAACAAGGCAACTATCTGCGACAATGGTCCCCATGTCAACTTTATAACATCATAAAAAGGCTAATACATTTTATTTGATAATGCTAATTAATTTGGTTTTAAACGAAAATGTGTAAATTGTACTGCAGGTTTAGGTTTGTTTTCTTGTGGTGCTTTCGCTTCCAGTTGGTCCCAGGGTGCTTGACCTACATCCATGGAGCCATTATCAATATACAGTATATAGGACAAGGTCAATTTAACATGCCAAATATGTTTTATTGTCACAGACATTCCTATTTGCTTTAGTTAATCCAGTAAAAGTTACGTTTTTGCGTCAATTTATGTTTTTTCTACTGTTGACATTTAATCCTTGCCAGTTTCAACAACTTGCTTTCCGTTGTTGTGTTGATAGAGGTAAAAGCTGCCAAAATGTCGTGGTGAGAAGGACACATTTCAAAAACCATCATGCATAAACAAAACCAAAGTAAAAGAATGAAAGACATCAGAAATAGGCCCAAAAGTGATGATTCATTTTGCTGCTGGTTGTTTCTCTTGTATTTGAGAAAGCTTATCTCACAAGATTTTGTATAAGTAGGAGAGAAATCGTCCTGGAAATGACACAGAAAAAGAAAAAAAGAGGATGATTGCGTCAGTCTGCTGCTGTTGGATCTGCTGGTGCACAGCATGGTTCAGTCGTAAGAGGGGTAAAGAGGGGTGAAGAGGGGTAGGAGGGGTAAGATGGGTAAGAGGGGTAGGTCTCTGACTCTGTGGTCCATTGATAACTGCTGTACAAATGTTAACTTTTGCTCTCGTGTGTTGGTTTGACACAAAGCAGTTAATCTGCAAATCACATGCTGCAAAGCTCATCATGACTCTTGAAGCAGAATTTATTTCGCCATCGTCTTTTCTGAGGCTGTCTCCAATCACACACACACACACACACACACACACACACACACACACACACACACACACACACACACACACACACACACACACACACACACACACACACACACACACACACACACACACACACACACACACACACACACACAGGCCTGCAGATATTTCACAGCATGAGTACATAATCAGCATGCCCTCTTTCTGTCTCTCATTCGCCCATCCACAGCCCTTTCCTCTGCTCTCATCCTTGCCAGGACAAACCTCTTGTTCCTGGCAAGAACACCAGCCATGCTCAAAGAGTGGCAAGCTGCGTGGAGTGTTTTGCAGAGAGTGTGTGTGTAGTCTACTTTACAATGTGGAGTTTTGCTGTTGTTAAGATGTGTGCTTTGGGTTTTCTATCATTATACTGACGGGGATTATGAGGCACGTATTCTCCTATCTGTTGTCTTTGTTTACTCACTGCGAGGGTCAAAGACAACTGTGGGTCTGTGTGTGTGTGTGTGTGTGTGTTTCTGTTTCTTCATTGAAGACGTATCCCAAGGACAAGTTCCCTCCTCTCAACTCAACCGACACCGACGTCAGAACTCCTTTCTAAGCTGTTGTTTTATCTGGGATTTATGTTATTTGTAAATTAATCATTTTCTTCGTTTTCAGACGCTGCTGGATTTTGCTTTGCTTTAAATATACTCCCATTTCAAACCGGCACACGCACACACACATTCAGTCTACTGTTACGTATGCAAATTGATGTGCCACATAATCCTATTAAGGGTAATGAGTGTGGATTGTACTGCAAGAGAAAACTCCCCTGTTGTAGATCCGTCAAATTAGTCTAGACTTTGTAAATAAATCCATTGGAGAAGTCTCGTTGTGTTTTTTGATCACAATGTTCAAACTCGACAAACTTCCGGCTTAATAATCACTTTTTGCTACAACTTTGAAATACGTACCAGAATAAGTAAAACCCATTTCGTCCTTCCCACTCAATCTGCGAGGCAACTAATTCTGCCGCTGCTGCTTTACAAGCTTTTTCTGCAATACTGTTAGATTAAATGCACAGAAGGTGACTCCTGCTTCTGCTCACACACAACAGAGGCATATTTAAACTGCACTCCTACAATGTACAATTCATTTCCCCTTTCCTGTATATTTTTTTCAATGTTTACAGATCTCCAGAGCCAGTCTTTTGCTAATATTCAGAGTTCCTCTTTGAGTTTTCCAAAAGTAATTTGATTGGTTCCTTCTGGGACCGATAAAGGTGCGATCAAAAAGTTCCAAGACCGTTCTTGTTGCGTGCCAACAGAGCGCAGCACAGTGATATGTACAGAGCTGAAGAGCAAGTATTCAGTACCCGAGTTCCATGTGTTTTTGTGAGCAGTGGTCCATGTGCATTTGCGACTTCACCACGGACTTGAGCAGAGAGCGCACATCAAATTTTGTGACAAACTCAGGAAATCAGCCACAACGACCCTTAAAATGATTTAGAAAGCCTACAGCAATTGAGAAATGTCTCAAGAGGGGCAGAACTTGACTTCCCAAGAGCGCAACCAAGAGAATGCTGGAGGTTTTCTTTGACATTCGTGGGGTTGTGCATCATGAATTTATCCCTCAGGGTCGGACTGTCAACACCGAGTTCACTGTGACGTTCTGAGGCGTCTGAAGAAAGACACTTGACGTAAACAATCTGAACTGTCGTGCTATGGCAATTTGGGTCCTCTAACATTAAAACACTGCTGCACAGAGCTTGTTAAGAAATGCATGAGTTTCTCTCTAGCAACAACACAATAGTAGCTCCACACTCCTTCTTGCCGGGATTTGGCTGCATGTGACTTCTTTCTGTTTCCCTAAAACTTGACTCAAAGTTTGATGAGCCCTCTATTCAAGTTTTAGGTCTAAATTGAAATTGCAGTAGCATGCCTACCACTGGTTGACATGTTGATTAAGCGACTTAGCTTGAAATAATTACTCATGAGGATTATTGTTTCCCACTGCTGCGAGCACGTCACCATTTGGTACTACTTGATCGCCTGCAAGTTACCTGATTGTTAGTCACATGTTTCTGTTTCATCTGGTTGTTATCTTCATCAGGGCCTGTCTCCAGCTGATCACAGACTGTCCTCCGGCCATCCAGGAGGAATTGGACCTCATCAATGCCCTCAGCCAGCTGGAAGATTTCAGCGTCAGCATCCTGCCACTGCAAGGTAAAACAAAACATGCATATCTATCTTGGAAGAAAAGCAAATATTTTGAATTATAAAAATGTGCTTGTATTTATCGAGCTGTCAGCCTTGTCGTGTTCTTAAAGTCTGACATGCAGGGACACGTCTCCCCACCTTCCCTCCCCCTGTACAACACCCGGCCTGTCTCTCTCTCTCTGCTGTCAGTTGTTCCATCCCTCCATATGTCACATCTTCTTGCCACTATATCTAAATATATGGTTATTTATGGATCAACTGTTGAGCAAACAACATCTGCCTGATGGACTAATTAGGATTGAAGTGTTTGGTATGTACGCGTGTGCTCTCCTACGCACGCACACGCACGCACGCACGCGCACACACACACACACACACACACACACACACACACACACACACACACACACACACACACACACACAGACAGAGATGCAGACATGTCCTTTTTTATATTTCTGCTCCAGCTGTAAAGCTGACCAATCTGTATTCACCTCCACGTTCTTTCTTTTGTTCTTTTCTGAACGAAAAGAACGAACCGACTGCAGCGGTTTTCCAGGCATGGCCTCTCTTTTAAAGGAAACTGTGGAGCCAGAATGAACCAGCTTGGCCCCTCATCGTCTCACCTCTGCACCAAGCTGTTGTTTGCCCCCAGGCCCCTGCTCTCTCCCCCCTTTGCCCTCATCAAACTGAACTGCCACCATAAAAACCACTGTGACAGAGAGAGCCATAAACTGCCATCCCTCACTCCCTGTCCCTCTTGTTTTTGGTCTTTTTTCTTGCCCCCTAACTCTCATTCCTTTGTCTCCACTCTTCCTTGCACTCTGTTCGCATTATTTTTTCACTGCCCACTTATAAAGCGAAACAGGAGAGAGCTTAGGAAGAAAGTGAAAGAAGGAAGCCGCGAGGGGAAAAAAGCGTGGAAATGAACATTGTAAGAGCGAATGAATGAAAAAGATTCGTAGTAAAGGGAAAACTCCAATTGTTGCTGTTTTGTGACATATGGATTTCGTATCGGTGATTACTGTCTAATGCCCATTTTTAGTGCTTGCAGCTAGACTGTCTTCATGACTTTGTATTGCCTGCGGTGCTCTCATACTATTTATTTGCACTGACTCAAGGACACGCAGACACTGTACACACAGTAAAGAAGCGCATTATTTTCACTTTCACAAAGTAAAAGCTCTTGCTGCCGTAAGTTTCGCACTCTCGCAGATAAACATGCACGCGTATGAAGTCGAAGGATTTGAGCATAGGTAATCTGTCTTAGGCTGTCTCCAGCAGCCCTCCTACAGAGCCTAAGGCGATGCTTCATACAAAACCACCCTCCCCAGAATTCCCTCCAGGCTTTGCCCAAAGTGATGTCAAGCCATAAAGATCCTCAGCGGGGTGCAGGGAACGCACGGAGGCCTGCCGAGCCTCTAAACATAACATTTCTTAAGTTTTCAGTGCAAGTTTGGAGAAGAAATGGGAGTTTCGGCATCTTGAACTTACATTATGAATACGTTTTAACTCTGTGATGCTCATATGCTGCATAACAATGTAAGAATAAGACATTCTGCCGTTTATGAATCTAACATTTGTTGGGAGGATAAATGCATTAAGTCTTATCTAGACTATACCTGCAAAATAATACTTTGATTAAATTGCTGAACAGCACATTTATAAAACAGATACTTTTACTTTTTAAAGGATTAGTGGTAACAAAGCCAAAATCTTGTTTGGCAAAATTATACAGAATTGACTGAACAAATCCAGGCTCTGATAGATGCTTCATAGATCCCCTCCAGTATTAACTGTATACAGAAGCTGTATTGACATTGACATGTGATGGTCGATATGCCAAGGGCAGCTGCAGTGCATGAATCTTTAATAGACCTTATTTTTTATGCATATTTGGATTGTAATGTACGTGTTGATTATTTCCTCAAGGGTTGTGACTAACAATTGCCATTTTAAGTTTTAATTGAATTGTTTGATCTGTAAAATGTTAGCAAAGAAAAAGGAAAAAAAAACATTGGGGTTCCCCCAAGTCCAAGTTGGAATCTGTCTTGTTTTGACCAACAGTCAAATGATGATGAAAAACTAGAAAAAGTTGCAAATCCTCACATGGGAAAACACGGATCCAGACATTTTTAATTTTAACATTTTTCTTTAAACTACCAAAGTAGCTTTTGATAGCTTTTCCCAGATTATACAGTAAAAAAAAAACCACAAAAACAAAACACGTTTATTGTTTAGTTATACAGCTTTATATTATGTTACTGACATCATGAGAGCTGTTGCATCATCATCATCATTCACTGTACATAACATCCTATCGCTTTATCATCAGCCGTAACTCGTTCCAGATTGAACACGGTAATTAGCAAAACAAGTGTGACACCCGTCCACTCTGCCTTCTTTGTCTTCCCTCCAGTGCGACTGCGATCAGACCGTCTGTCTCTCATCGAGGAGTGCATCACCCACTGCTTCACAGCCTACAAGCAGTCCACCACCCTGCTCAGTCTCGCCTCACTCCTGCGGGTGTCAGGTACGTGCGAGACAGACGCGCGCACAGCCACGATCTGACCCCTCAAACCCATCTCGTCACATCTCTTTCCTTTTTGAGCTTCATCATGTAGAAAATGTGTTTTGATGATCATTTTAAAACCCAGCAGGACTGCTCTGGTGGCAGTTCTCTGACATGGCTCCTGAGATGAAGTGAGAGAAGACCGCCTACATAGACGTGCCCCAGCATGCATGGGTACTTTCCGCGAGTTTGCTGACAGTTCTCTCACAAGAGGGAAATTCATCTTCATGAGAGGTGTTGCAGCTCGCAAGCAAAAATCCATAAAACACACACACACACACACACACACACACACACACACACACACACACACACACACACACACACACACACACACACACACACACACACACACACACACACACACACACACACACACAGGGACTAAATTTCATTCCCAAGAAATATTACTTTGTGTGCTCTCAGATCCTTTTTTCAGCACTCACTTATTATGGTGTTTTGACAGTAAGACAGAGTCAATGCTCAGCCATCAGGTTCGTACGCCAATATTTGCAACTCAATAATAGATGCAACCTTGGATTGTCAGCCTTTTTAAAGTTCATCTGACTGTGTCAAAGAGGTGTTGATTTCATTTTGTGGTCACTTTTATCCCCATTTTAGTCCCACCATGCACTCACTCGTCCTCTAAGCTAATACATTTGGAGTTTGAAGTTGTTTATGTGAGCTTTTCCATGTAAAAAAGTGTGTGGTTGTTGTGTCTGTTGCTCCCACCAGTCAGCCTCTTTGAAGCTGTCTTTTTATTGCCTCATGCTGCTTGAAAATGTCCCAGATTAAAGTATTGATCCATCTTTTAAAGCCTGACATGTGATGGTAGGGGGGGGGATTCAGCTTAATTTGACGGTTTTGTAATGAGGATTTTAGTTATTTTTTAAAAGCATACAAACTTTTAACTGCTAGCTATTTGATACCAAATGTCTTGGAGGAATGCACAAGTGACACATTAGAGATTGGACCAATGGACAGATTTAAATGCAATTACTTTGCGTTATCGAGCATTTGAGTATGTACAGTATACAGAGGGAAAGCTGACATGAAATGAAATAAAAAAGAGTTTTACTTACTCATGAGGCTCTCAACATGCTTCTAAAACTTTCCAGGGAAGCCTGCGACAAGCTTAATCTACTGTAGTTTCAGTAAACGGATTTAACTTCCTGGAGTCTCTCTCTTCCCCTCCATCGATTCAAGTCTTTCTTCTGTCTGCCTCAGTCTCTCCTTCCATCCTCTCATATCCTCTTTCTTTAGAAGTTATCATATTTTCAGACTCCTGACTGGGGAAAATTGTTTACCTCAGTGTTCTTGCGGTAATTCCAAAAGGGATTTTCTTACTTTGGCATTCGATTTTGTTTTTGTTTTTATGTGAGCTTTCATATCTCCCACTTGACATTACAAACTGCTGGGCTGTATCACAGTGAACACTGCAACACATTCATCAGCAAGGCAAACAGTTCAAAATGTTAGAAAAAAAATGTGAAATGCTGGCTGCAGTTTTTGCAAGTTGATTTTAAATTCATACATTAAATTCAAGTAAAAAAACAAACAAAAAAAAAACAGTGTTTTCATACATTGAATGCTGGGATCCCCATGTTCCTAAAAAAACTGCAACAAAGATGTCATCCTTTTTCTTCTTCCCTAAAAACTGCATGAACATCGCTGTCTTCCCGTCCACCCATCTCCGTGTTTATCGTTCTTTTTCTTCAGGAATATAAGCTGGCGTCTGCCTGCCTCTCTTTGCTCCCCTCTCTTTCCGTCCTCTGTCTCTTGAACTCGGGGCACCGTCTTCTCTCTCTGAGGCCTGTCACCACCAGCCAAAGGAAACCTGCTAACTGGCCTTGTGGCATTTCTGTGTCTGTGCCGCTCACATTCTGTCAGCAGGAAGCTCTCGCTGTGTGGATCCAGCAAAAAAATAAAAATAAAGAAAAAAGAGGCAGAGGGAGATGAGAAGGGGAATAAACACATTTTTAAATAAATAAATGCAGGAGGGAGGCTTTTGAAGGGTGCATAGCTCCAGGGCTCTGTGGTGAATATTTAATGCAGGTATCACCAGCGTACCGGTTAAAACCCCTTAGGGTTTAGTTCCTGCCTCCACAGAAATGCTCTGTATATCATTAGTTTTATGGGGTAGAGGTACCAAAAAATGTTTTTTTTTTGTCTCAATGAGTCAATAAGTATGATATTCCAAATGTTCCAAATGATGCTGCCTTGGACAAGTTCCTTGTGATCATCCAGAAAATAGCATGAGGAGGTGTTGTCGTCGTCTACGCTGATTTCTCGAATGTTTTCTATTTGTGTTTCTCACCTTTTCATCGCATCCTTTGATTGGCCCATCAAGGACAAGGAGAGGTTTCCATTGGATTTCCCATATGTCTGATTTAAATTGGCTTGAAATCGATGCCAGGGAATGTATTGATAAAAAAGCATTTGGTCTCAAAGAACACAGGGTGAACGAAGGTGTGCTGACACACACACACACACACACACACACACACACACACACACACACACACACACACACACACACACACACACACACACACACACACACACACACACACACACACACACACACACACACACACACACACACACACTTTTTCCTCTGTATTGAGGTCTTGACAGCGTTTGAAGATGCCATTTCACCAGTCAACCTGAAAATATTTGACAAACACCTCTTTCCTCCTCGCAGCAAACACCGCATTTCTATCTGTCATTCACTTCACACAACACAGACACACACACAACCAAAGACCAATCCAGCGCCATCGCATTCCTTCATTTCCACGTCCGTTCTTTGATCTTCAGCGCACAGCTTTGTTCAGACGTTGTGTTTCTGCCCATGCCTCGTTTGATCGCTCTGTCCTCTCCTTTTTGTTTATTGAGGTTACACGGAGATCAAAGGTTGTCCTGAGCCGCCACACAAATGTTAACACCACATCCAATCCCACCAAGACATCCCGCTCTTATTTATTACTGTTTAGTGAGACAGTAACGTGGTGTTCTTTCTTTTGAAATATTTGATATGCTCTGTTTGAGATGAACAGCCACAGCAATAACCTAAGACATCAATTAATGTGTAGTATCAAGCCCTGAGTGTGGTGCCGCTAATATATGTGGACATCGCTGCAGTCCAACCTTGAGCCCATGCGTGAGCGCAGTCACACCGAGATTAAATTAGATTTATTAAACCAGATGTTGTATGTAATATGCAGGATTATAAGATTTGCTGTTTAGCTTTGACATGTTGACATTTCTCCAAGATAAAAAAGAAAAAAAAAAAATCGAAAGACTTTAGTGTGTTCCATCTCTCAGTGCTGATTTAAATGTATGTCTTACTGTTTGTGTGTCTAGGAGATGATGAGGCTACGCGGAAAGGCCAAGTACTGACCCTGCTGGCAGAGCAAGCTCTTCAGCATCTGGACTTCAAGGCCTCTTACATCCACTGTCAGGACCTCATGGCTGCAGGTATGTAGTGAAACGTCACACAGTGAGGCAGCTGATGAGAGGCAACACAAAGTGCACTGCAGGCTGTAGAGAAACAACACGGTATTCCAAAGTTATACGCATGTGACACATCTGTAGGATTTTAGTCAAATGAACATTTATTTTCTCAGTGAAAGGTTTTGCCTCTCTCGATAACTGGTGTCTTCCTGGGGTGTTAATTAGTTTTCTAGGTGATCTTAATTAAAAGGAAACCCACTTAACAAGGCTGTTCCATATTTTTAAGTTAGACACAGTTCTCATTTTATATGGGGAGGAAGAAAGAGCTTCCTAAAGATTAACTAAGAGTGAAATCGTGGAATAACTTGAAAGAGGAATGGCATCTATTAACATTTCAGAAAAAACTGAAGGGAGATCGTTGAACTATGAAAAGATTCAGGCTACTAATTCGAACAGATATAGGCTCATTTAGCAAACTTTCCATCAGACAGATGACTTAAAGGGAAACTATAAAAAGTCACTGATGAGCATAATACATGTATTTTGAGCCTGCTGGAGCACCGAGAAAAATCTTCTTGATGCACGATCCTCCAGAGCATGGCAGTTGTGCATGTAGGTGCATTTTAGCGACCCTTTAGCAAAGCTAAAAATAAAAAAAAAAAAAAATGTTTGCTGTGGGTTTAGAAATACTTGAGGACTAATCTTTAAATCGTTTTGTTCAATAATGAATGCTGTGCTACAGCTAGTGGTCCAGAGGGTGGTTCATCAACGACTACCTTTGATCAATAAGACTGTTTGTAGCAAGGTGACAGAGTGATAATTTGGGCTGAAGTATTGGGAAATGTGATCGTAGGTTCCCTTAGCAGCCCCATGAGAGTGGTTAAAGTGATATCAAAGAAGGGCTCATATATGAACAGGTAGCTTAATCTGTAGATTTGTAAATATAGTTATTTTTTATTATTATTTTTTGAATGCTTTAAAACTACATTTTACAAAATGACGTGGAACAATGAATTTTCTTTTCAAAATATTCAAAGATCTGTTGTGTCTGTTTGGAAAAATATACAAAAATGTCATCTGCATGATAATTTGGAACACACATGAGGGAAACTCTTCACATGCACTTTTATTAACTGCCAAATTGTTTGAATGTTAACAGAGGTCTGTACTGACATCAGTTCTTTACCCGAGTCAGAATGTTACACACTATGTTTTGCTCTTTGTTAGATATGGGCGGTCTGACTATTTCTGCAATAAAACGTTTAAATTAATGATTTTCTAAGGTATTTGTAGTTATGCTTTTGAAATGTAAACACAGCCAGACTTGCAGATGTCAACAGTTTCTAGTCCTAATGCTTAGCTGAGATAAACCTGGCTCTAACTCAGACACTACAGTTAGTGCACAGACACAAGAGCAGCATCAACTACCTCATAACTTCTGGGAATATGCAAATAGACGTATTATAACAAAAATGATATAAACATTATGACACAAACATATTATTTTAACAAACAGACATATAACAAACATATTTCTTAAAATGTTGAACTACTCCATTTAGCTCATTCCCAATATAGCTGTAATTTTCTAAACCAATCATTTGGATCAAATGGAAAAGACTCTGGTTGTCAGAATGGGATAACGGATTGTGGTCTATGCATTCCTTGAAACCAGCACAATGTACAGAATAACAGAAATATACTGAGACTGTGGCATTAGAAAACACGTCAGTGGTTTCTTCCAACTGTAATTGAAGTGAACATCTCACTGTTACGGCAGATTATCAGAGTTTGTGGTAACCACACAGGTGTTTCTTCACGTGTTCTATAATTAGAACTTGCCCTGTGGCTTCAGTATGCTTCTGTTCCTTTGGTGTTTGATTTATGGTTCGAAACAATTGAGAAATACTCGCTTTTGGCTTTTTGCATCCTTCCTCGAAAAGCCAAAAGTGATGTACAGTGATTTTAGTGTCTGTTCGGGCACAAAAAAACAATAATGAGGACTATAATCTAGACTGTCAGTATTTCTGTGAATGGCTTTAAAATGTGGTCACTGTGACAAGTGGTATTTTGTATGACCCCGGTTTTATGTTGCGCCACAGAAAAATCTAAGCAAAAATAATTTCAGTGAGTCTCTCCACCATCCTGAGTAATGGGAGATGCTGCAGATGAGAAAAAGGTGTCTGGAAGACAGGGAAGGTGTAATCAGATAAGCAACAGTGTTCTGTGTCTGTGAACACTGCGAATAATTGAATCTGTTTGTAAGAATGAAGTCAAGGCAGTGTGTTGGTTTCTGACTGTGATGAAGCTGCAGCAAATGTAGCACAGTTATTACAATGTGTCAGGCAGATATTTTCTTCAAGGGGAAATGTGTTTCAGACTTAATATGAAGTAATATCCCAAGAGCTTGGAAGGTTACACTTTTTTTATTGTCTTGTTATATCTCAGAATTTTATCCTTTGTATTTATGGTTTGTATATTCATAGGTTTAATACTATGATTTTGTGTGTTGATCGCCTGTTTTACAGGATTCAGAGTAGATTAGAGATGGATGGACACAGATTTAAAACCCTGACTTCCCTTTGCTTCCTCTTCTTGTTTCCCTCTTCAGGTTACAGCCTGGCGTGGGATGTGTGCAGTCTGCTCGGGCAGTGTGAGGGTTACGGAAACCTGGGGGCCCGGCAAGAGCTGTTAGCCTTCTCTCTCACGCACTGTCCCCCCGACAACATCCACGGCTTGCTGGCCGCTTCCAGTGATCTGCAAACCCAGGTTAGACCAACAGAGAGAGCTTTTTAGAAAACAGCATTGATTGTTTGGTATTTTGCGTGTTCAGCTGTGGCTAGAATTTTTTTTTAATCAATGGTTTGTATCTAAAATGAAAACAATTTGTGGATTTTAAGCTTTAGCTTAGCACAGCACAAACAATCCTAAACGCACAAGAATTGAGATAAAAAAAAAAAAAAATGTGTTTGCCAATAAAATATAGACTTTGACAAAACAGGTAGACCAGTCAGTAAAAGCAAAGTAACTATTTTCATAAAGAACTTGTGAACGACATTTCATGTGACAATGCCCCTTCTTAATATATTATTTTAATATATTTCTATGCCTCTGTAAAGCACCTTGACTTGTCTTGTGTCTGCATGGTGTTATATGAATGAACTGGTCTTGCCTTACTGAAGACAGATATTGACTGAGCAATGCCAGATACTCGGACAAAGTCTAACATCTACATTTTATCAAAGAGTAACACTGGGATTCTGGACTACCTTCTTCGACCTGCTGTAGAAAACTTATTCCCATCCCTGGGAGTTGAACCCTTTTAAGATAAATTTGAGGGATCACAAGATATTTTCTAAGACCAATTTTTGCCAGAAAGTTTTTCTTCTAAAATGTACTCAGATGAAACAATCTGAGTAGAGGACATCACTATTTGATTGAACTTCTCAAAGCTCAGTCATGTGAAGCCTGTGAGAAAAAAAAAATGGTTGCTTTTGTTTTGTTTAATCGAAAAACGTTTGTCGGCTTTTTGTGCAGTCGTCTGCTTGCCTTCTTATACTCAAATTTATGACATGTAACAAAGTGGCCAACATGAAAGTAACACAAATTCTTTCAAGTAACACAGTGAAAACGTCCTCCTCTCATCATTCTGCTTTTTACCTTTCAGTGAATTCAACAGTCACCTCAATTCAATCTCTCCTTCTATCCAATCAGATTGCTCGACTGAAACAACAGGCTTTATAGTAAAATAACACATTTTTACCTCCTTCGGTCCTATAGGTGTTGTACCAGGCTGTAAACTATCAAATGGAGCCCATTACCACTGCGAGTGGTCGAGAGGTTGATGAGACAGACTCTCTAAAGGTTTGTGTCTGTGTCCGTCTCCATTTGTCTGAGCTGTCTGCTCCACTATCCCTGTGTGTGGGTGTTTTCCTGTTCTGTTCAGGTTGTGTGTTTTCCTGCTACTCCATATTTGATGAGGTGTAAATCTAGTGTTAAGGTTGCTCAGCTCCCTTGGTTTATTTATGCCTCCTATTCTCCTCCCCTTCAGCACCGCCAGCTTTATGATGCCTTGAGTGGGTGTTAATGTTTCATGACTTGCATTGCATCCCCTTTGTGTGTGGATGGGTGCTCATTTGAAGCTGTCTGTTGTCATTTTTATTGTTGTATTGATGTCAGTGCTTCTCACTCGTGTATATTTAAGCCTTCTAGATGTGTGTGTGTCCGCACTTTGGATTAGTGTGTGTTTTTAACAAACTTCTTGAGTATGTGTTTAGTTTCTTTCATTCCCTGACCCTCAATCCCCTGACAAATAAAGTATTGATGAAAGGCACTAAACGATTTGGCTGCAGCCCACTAGCCCTCTAAATGTGGTTTTAAAATCATTTTCAATAGTGCAGTAACTATTATACCATGGAATTAGGTGGTGTGCTTTTAAAAACACTCCAAGAATGCTATTCACACTACAATGCACCATTAATTTATATATATATATATTTTTTCTTTTTGAATTTATAGATGAAAAATATGTTTTTGTGAAGCAATATCTTTATTGCTCTTTCAGTTCTCATTTTTCTCAAAAAGGCTGAACAATATAGGCAAATATTGATTCGGCTTTAAAGTTGGTTTAAGTATCCTGCTTTGCTTTAGAAGTATAACTGATGTGGAGAAATACTCATTTGCTTTCTGGCAAAGAGTTGGTTGAGAAGATCAACACCACTATGATGTCATTGACCTAAAGGAGCAGTGTGTAGGATTTAGTGGCATCTAGTGGCGAGGATGCGGATTGCAACCAACTGAACACTATCCTCATCCACCCTTCCTAGCGTGTAAGATAATCTATGGTGGCTGTGAAACTTGTAAAAAAATGCAAGAGGCCCTCTTTGGAGCCGGTGTTTGGTTTGTTTCTTCTGGGCTACCTTAGAAACATGGCGGGCTCCTTGAAGAAGACCCGCTCCCGATGTAGATATTAAGTGCTAATTCTAGAGCCAAGTTTCAAGTGTAATTATGAATGTTATATTAGTTTTTAGCCAGTCAATCCCCCCCCACTGTAGATCCTCCACAGTAAACCTTTGAATGTGAACCTGCAGCCAGCAGCAGGTTAGCTCAGCGCAGCACAAAAACTTAAGCTTGTCTGGCTTTTGTCCGTAACAAAATCCACCCATATCCATCTCTGAAGCTCACAAATTTATAAATTATATCTTGTTTGTTTAATCTGTACAAAAACTGATATGTAAAAATGACAATTGGCTGTTTACGGTGGGCTATAAGCCAAACTGTACCTCTCGCCTTGGGAGCTGTTGCCAGAGAACAAGTGGAGTTTCCATGAAGATGCTGCTTGGAGCCAAGAAAGAGTCCGGCACAGCAGAGCCCCCGTGAAATACTTTTGGTTTTCGAAAGCTTTAGAAATGTTTAGCCAGTCCTTGTTATTGCTGGTCACAGCCAAGCTTTTTGTTTCCAGTCGTTGTGCTATAAACTAAGCTAACTGTTAGCTGTCTGCACCCTCGTTTACAGACAGATGTTAGTTTAGTGTGGATCTTCTCATCAAACTCTATGCCCTAAAGCAGCAGGCCAAAATGTAGAACTTTACCGTTAAGAAAGAAAATGTTGTGTTTTCAAGGTGTTTGGGTCAAAGAAAGAATCACTGAATAAAAATATTTAATTCAGTCCCAGTCGCCAAAGTTCGAGAAACCCCAGAAATGCTCCTTTTTTATAATGAATTTGCCCCACACCAATTTAAAGTGTCCTTTGCCTGTGTGAATTTGTGATTTTCTGCACAAGCACACACTCCCTGTCTCTCAAACAGGAGGGCTGTGTGCTGCCTGAACAGTGCACATTGTAAATCCCCCTCTGCACTGCTACTAATAATCCGACACACACTGAGCCCTGCGCTTATTGAAGTGCACCTCTAAAGCAGCTCATAAGAAACCGAACACAACCATGTCTAATACTACACTGATACTCAAGAGTCTTCACCTCCAAATTTGTCCTTTGGTCTAATGTACCAGTAGAGATGTAGCAATGCTCTGATGCTACGTTTTCATTTGCAAGAATGAAGTGTTTAGAGACTCCTGTAGCATGATGCCGGATGATTTAACAGTGGCTCTGACTGCTGAAAGGAACGTGGCTTTCATTTTTTATTTTTTGGGTCCGTCCTGTCTTCGTTTGACCCCAGCCTCCTGCAGTCACTGTGGGCTCGCCTGTTGGGACAGCGGGGGACCTGCTGCACAGGACTACAGCTAAGACCATAGAAGTGTTGACCACCACAGGACTGACCACCAAGGCTGTGCTGACTGCAGTCAGCGACCACCGCTGGTGGAAGGACTCACTCAACTACCTGCGGCCGCTACACGTAAGGACTGTCTTGTTTTTGATTCATGTGATCTGTAGTAAAGATGAAGACAGTTTTCTAATTACATTCCTAATGAATGAACTAATAAACATGTGTTGTATTGACATGTATTGTATTTATGGATGAGTAAACATCAAAATTGAAACGGCATGATCAAGCAACCAATAATAACAAAGCAGTGATGATGGATGTACACACTTTGTTTGTTTTTAACTCCATTGTCTCCTGGGCTGCGCTGTGTGCGTGCGAAAAGACAGTCTGTCCATGCTCCCATATTTCACAGGCCCCGGCGTGCAGATTTCAGACTTCTTCCAAAAACAACCAATCAAGAGCTCATCTCTTGCATAATTAATTGGCCCTCCTGTTGAATATTTCAATATCTGGCGGTTGCCGGAGGGCTTGGAGTGGCTCGGTGGTCGCCGGGTTGTAGATTGATGGCATCTCTGGTCTCAGCAGCAATTGGGAGGGGTGTGTGTGTGTGTGGGGGGGGGGGGGGGGGGGGTGGGGGTCCTCGTGGTCGCAAGTTTCTAAAGAAAGAGTTAGATGTCAGCTGTGGGACAGAGAGAGATGACAGTACTTTGGGTAGAGTGTGAAAGTTTAATGATGTTTTGATGGCTCCTCAGGGTCACGGTGCGGGAGCCTCTAGCCAGGAAGGGGCGTGTGAGAACTCCAACTTGGAGCGTCAAGGCTGTAGCCCCTTTTATCAGGAACTCATTGAGGATCCCTACATAGACACGGTGAGTGGCTTAAAACCAGTGTGTCTCATGGTTCATTATTTTGTACATTCCTATTGTCCTTATTTCTCCATTTTTTTGCCCCCACCTCAGGCCATCTTCTTAAATTACAACAAAAATGCCTGAGTAAGCTTATGATTTGGGGCATTTATTAGATTTGGTTTTCTTTATGACTAATAAATTGCTTAAAAAAATTGTGTTGAGACAATTACTATTGATTTCAGACTACTTCAGAAGTAATTTTAAAGCCAAAAGCACTTTGGAAGGACTAACAGTACAGAAAAATAAGGATACATTTAAGACTAATGGTATTCTAGCGAGCAAAAATAGATTGGTAAAAAAAACAACCACAAATAGTAGATGTGCTGTTTGTATTATATGGAGGGGAGAGATGAATATTAAAATGATCCAAAAGAAAAGAATGTCGACCGAAGGAGTTATGGGAGTAGAAAAGACCAAAAGTAAGAAAAGGAGTAGTTTGACCTTTATACCTGGAGAATGGCTGCCTGTGGCTATGACTGGGCTTTTTACTCAGAGACACAAATCATATGGATGGCTAAAAGAGTGGACGCGTGGGGGAAACAGAGAAGGCCGATACATCTCCTCTCATGACATTTTAATAGGCCTCTCCAAATCCTTTCCTCCGCTCCATATCCAGCGTTCATCCATCTTCCATCATCCATCCACCAATAATTGCTCGCCACGTCCATCTGTCTATGAGCCGGGCTGATCAATGGGATTAGGTTTTTACCTTAACAGTTGCAATGAAGGAAGTGGGAGGGGTGGGCTGGGGCGGCTGATTGAGAGGGAAAGAGAGAGAAATGCAACAAGACCGAAAGATGGATAGAGAGAGAGCGGTGAAGATAGACAGAAAACATTGTGCGGTAAAGCGATAGGCCGGCAAGAGCAGCACCTTCATTGATCACCTTCAGACACTTGAGCAATATCTCCTATAAATCTTATAAACGACTTATCAAAAGGCCCCGATGTAGAAAAGCTTTGTTTAGCTCCGAAGTTCATTTGTTTACTCCATCTCTCGTCTGTCGGGCTCCTCGGGAATGAAGATGCTCATCCATCTTAATCACATCTCCCTGTGTTGTTCTGATCCACTATCCCTTCTCGGGGGATTTCCTAAGTATAATAATAATGATAAGTGCTTCACCACTTCATCTTCTCCGTTCTGTCTTTTAGAGCCAAGATGTGTATTCATCCTACAAAGAGGTACCTCAGGAAAACTTTGCCGAGGTCTTGCTGAGGACCGGGAAGCTGGCTGAGGCCAAGACTGAAGGAGAAACTCTGTTTCCTGCTACAGAAGGTAAGCATGCAGAAAGAGCCTACATTCTGTGGGATCTTTAAAGGCTGCGATGGCTTCCTCAATGGCCACGCACCAGTATTCATATATGGAAACTCGTATATAGAGATAGAGGTTCCTTTAAGCCTTTAGCGGTTTTTGTGGGTATTTCTTTTCTTTTCTTTTTTTTTTTAAACTTAATTAAGCGTTCTGCATTTTAACTGGGTATCCACTTCCAGGGAGAGTAGCCACAGTGCTAAATTATCTCTAATTAGAGACAATTTGTCTAACCATGGACTGATCGATATCTGAACTCTCTTACTTTTTAAGCCTTTCCAGTCTTATTCAAATCATAAAATCTTGATTGTTGATATTTTAGATTTTTCTTTCTTTTTGCAGCATAGTTTATTCTGGAGATACTTCCTGTAAATGGAAAACTCAAAATGTTTGATTGATTTTTTTTTAATATATATATAATTAGCTCTAACCTACACCTCCAACCCTGCTTTGCTGACTTTTGACTCCATTTAGTATTTTCTGATGTTATTTGCCTATTTGGTGACATACTATTTTTTCACCCACCACCCGTTATTCTTGGCAAGCTAAACCCACTTTTACCCAAAATTGGTTCTCCACGAATAACCATAAACTTGGGCTCAGTTCCTGCCAGATCATTCCTACCAGAACACACACTTTGAGTTGGTGTGAGCAGTCCCAACGCCCAATTTTCCACATAGCTCCTGTCAAAATATGTTACAATCTGTCGTGATTTTGTTTTCAAAACTGTTCAATAGTAGTTTTACATATTGCGAGTGCAATCTTGCCTGAGATTGTCGTGTGATAGAAATTAAACCGAACTTTTGCTGCTTAACACACAGACCATATTGTCTGTATATTCCAGCCATCTGTGCCTCCATTTCTTTTTTTCTTTTTTCTCTTTATTTTCATTTATAGGAGACTTTTACACACTATGGCTTCCTTTCTCCTGATTGTCATCATTTCAGGTTGCATCTTGTTTAAATAAACTTTATTGGAATTGTCAGACAAGTGTATGCGGCCGCATCGCCACCGACTGATTGATTTGTACTGTGTGTGCATTGCAGTCAGACCTTATACATGTGTGAAGGGACTGATGTAGACATGTTGCGTGAGTAACAACCTACAAGATGGATTTTTTTTTAAATTGATATAGTTAACACGTACTGCTTCAGTGTAACGGCACAATTAAATTGAGTTCAGATATGAAATGTGGATTACTGCGACATTGTTTTGTCAACCTCTCAGAGGTCAGTTTCCTTGAGCTTTTTTAAGAATTTAGAATTATGAAAATGCTTTATCTTTGCTTTTAAAATTCCTGTTTCAGAATTAAGAGCCTGATCCATTCTGGACTTTTGGGGACAATATTAATATTAGGAAGTAAAACAAAATCTGATATCCGTACATCAACCAAAATGTGATTATCAAACACTTGTTACAAAGATCTGTAATATATTTTTAATGATATCAACTTATTTTGTTGGAGGTTGAATGGTAACGATATTCTGTAGTCCACAGATTAATCAATAAGAAAAACATATTTGTTAGTTACAGTCCTCTCCTCTCTCTTCATTGTGCAAAAAGCTAACATGACAAAGTCCATATTGGCACAAAATTAGTGATTTAACTCTTGACTTCATGATGAGCTAACTGGCTGATTCTTAAATGACAAATTACGGGATTTCATAATCCTGAGTAGAACCTGACCGGTATTGGATTTCTGGGACTGATACCGATAGTAGGAAGTAAAAAATTCCCAATATTGATAGATTGAAATGTGGTTATCATACACTTTTGCAAAGATATGTAATGAAGGCACGATATCTCACAGTTTAACAATAAACTTTAATAATGACTGTACAAGTAAATACAAATAAACAACAACAACACAGAAACATTCTAAATTACCCCAGGCATCTTAAAAAAAAAAAAAAAAAAAAAATCTTCATATCAGACAACATATACACTGACACTTATGTACCGTGATAGGTCAATATCGGGCAACCTCCAGTCAAAATGGGATTTCTAAGGTTTTGAGACAGAGTAAGAATTGTTTAACTTAAGCTGTTTCTCGGTGCTCCATCTTAGTGAGATGGTGGTATTTGTAGAAACCACAGTGTGGTTGACCCCCCCCCCCCCCCCCTACCCTCCTTTCTTCCCCACACCTCACCTCCTCTCCTCATCTGTCTAGCCAGGGAGCCCATATGTGGTGGACCAGGGGACAACATGGGAAGAATAGCCCCACATTGATTAATTAATGTATCCTCACGCGTCCCGTGGCAACAGTAAATAATGACACATCACTGCAGGAATGCCAGAGAGATAGCATCAAGTCAAAACATCAAGGCCACGCTGCATGATGGATCACAGCTGCTCGCCAAAATCAATGCCACTACAAAAATAAAGAGCAAATGTGTGTGTGTGTGCGCGCACGCGTCTGTGTGTGTGTGAATGCTAATACGTGGACACCGAAGAAATGCAAGGCACACATTTTGGCCAGGGAGTGCCAATGCTTCGATATGCCTACGCACATCTCCTTCACACACACACACACACACACACACACACACACACACACACACACACACACACACACACACACACACACACACACACACACACACACACACACACACACACACACACACACACACACACACACACACACACACACACACACGTTTCACCAAATCCAAGCTCTCTCTCGGCGCCGCTGTCATTCAAATGAATATCTCTTCTTAAAAGTCACCTTCCCTTCGGAGCCGCCGCGGAGTGCGACGTGTCGAGAAAGAGAAAAGCCGGTGCGGACGGCATCGCGTCCGATAACAACCTTCGATTAATGACTGCCGTATTGGCCCGCCACGCGGGCTGTCCTCAAAAACGGAGTGGGAGATGGCCTTTAAGAAAATAAATATATTGATTTTTTCACCTTGCCCAGATAAGGTGGAGGTAATTAATGGTGACACAAGTGGAAAGTGACTCAATGGGATTGAGCTGAGTAAGGTGCAGACATGAGCACTTGTTGTGAGGAGGAGCAGAGATGCGCGCGCACACACACACACACACACACACACACACACACACACACACACACACACACACACACACACACACACACACACACACACACACACACACACACACACACACACACACACACACACACACACACACACACACACACACACACACATTTGCATGCATGACTCCAAACTCCACTCACACACATCAGTGTGCCATTAGCCGCATGTTGACCAGGCCATAATCAGTTGTTTTCCACACTGCCTGCACAGGTGAAGTAGTAATAAGTCAGTGTCTCAACATCCTGCTAACAATGTGCCCGATTTAGCTGACAGAGGAGCAGCAGTGTGTGTTTGTGTGGACACTCGCACACATTCACAAAAACACACCCTATCTCATGTACTCCCTCCTCTACCTGGTGTCTCTTTATGACTTACTCTGTTTTCCCCTCTCTCTCTCTCTCTCTCTCAAGCAGAAATATTGTATGCTTTAAAGTCAGGGTTATCTGTTCTGTGTGTGTGTGTGTGTGTTTACCCCTCTGGTAATTCCTGTCCCGATGGTATCAGTAGCTTTAGAGAGGCGTGTAATCAGCTCATTCTGAGGTGTGGCTCATTGAAACCCGGGGGGTAGGAGAGGAGGGGAGAGGGAAACTAGAAAAGGCGGAGGGTGGGCACTCTGCTTAAGAGAGCTCTTATGGCTCTTTAAAACTAGTGCATCACTCCACCCCTGCGCACACACGCACGTCGTGAACCTCCAACCACACATGCCCAGTGTGTGCAGATGTGCATATTTAGTGTGCACTTTGTTCTACAGTATGTGTCTCTCCCTTGCCCCCCCCCCCTCCCGCCTCTGTCTGCCTCCCAGTGTCCATGCTCTACTTTTCTCTGTCTGTTCCATTTTGTCTCAGGCTCTTATCACCAACGCAGGCTTCTGTTCTGCTTGGGTCTGAGACTACAAAGCGATTCTGTCTGCTTCTCTCACCGCTCGCTCCCACTGTTTTCTCAGAGTGAGCGAGTTCCATAATGAGTGATCGACTGAGGGTGTGGTTACCGTGTTTAGTGTTCACCTCGTAAATCTTCGTATTTTCAGTTGTAATGGTATGAGTGCAGTGGTGTGTTCGTGCGTCCTTGTGTGTGTGACTATTGTGGCCTCGAGGCGAGCAGTTTGGGATAAGTCCATGCTTTTGCTCACAGCTCTGTGTAGACTCCAAATCCCATCAGCCTCTGAGGCACTGCAAAAAGCTGGACTGTGCCCCAGTTCCATACTAACTCTAAATGGGATTTGAGTATTGTGTTCACCTTCTGTCAATGTGTGATGTTGATGTACACTGTTGTCCCACAATGCAAAGCACAAAGTAAACAGAGGATCGATTCAGAGCTGCAGAACATCAAATCTAATTGCAATGCTACATTTACGTAATGTTGTCAGAATGAGAAGAAGAGAAAAACCTGCCCTTTTTTTTTTGACTTGGGAGCGTTCTTCTAGCCTTGTAGTCACGCAACTTAAATAGCTTTGGTTAGTTAATTAAGTTTGTTTTTATATATTTGGTGTGGTTTGTATACAACTCTGTTGGGGGCTGTAACCATTTCTTTTCAAGTAATTCATTCAATGTTTAGTCTTTTAAAAGGCAGCAAATAATGAAAAATGTGAATCAAAGTTTTATTTTGTTTGTCTGGGTTTTAAAATCAAAACAGATCAAATTTAATCGAATACAAAGCCAAAGAACAAAAAAGGAATTTTCTCATTTGATAAGCTGAAACCAGCAATAGTTTTTGTCATTCTTGCCTATAATTTACTCAAATGATTTATACAGATTATAAAAATGTAATTAAATCAATTTGTAGTTGATTAACTATATGGTATCCGTGTCTCCACTGTTGACATGTGTATGAATATAGTAAGTATATTTAGTCAGGATTGTTTTGTGAAACTAATCTTTCCAATGTGTAAAATGAACTGCCTGGCTTAAACTATGTGTATATTCAGTGAATACGCACACATACATACAGGCAATATGTGTTTTGAAAATGGGACACAGTCATGGATTAATGAGTAAATTGCTTATTCCTAATCAAGAGTGACCTGCTTGGCCACATCACTGGTTGAAATAGATGTTTGAGAAGAAGCTGAACAGATGAGTTTTTGATTTCTGATTATCAAACTCCTCTTCCTGCCTTGCCCGTTGATAGCTATGCAGAAGCAAATTTTGTATTCAGGGGATTACATTTTAAAGTGCACTTACATTAAGTCTGGACTCAGGGAGCACTTTATTAAAAGTGGGCATGTGCTCAAACTTTGAATCATGACTACTCTCTGTGCAGGAAACCATACATGTGCACACACAACCAGTCCACATGTGTACACAGCATATGTAAACATTTTCATGGAGACATGAACACAATAGCCCGGCGAGAAGATGGACAGAATCCCAGAATTTGAGGGGACTTTAAATGACACTTCATTTGTGCTGCTCTTCCTTCTCGTTTTCCTCTATTTTTACTCTTCTCTGTCTTTTGTTTGTCCCACAGAGAGGTGTCTTCTGACAGGCAATGTCTCCTGCATTCAGCAAACATTGGATGAGACTCCAAGTGGGGAGGGTTGGTTGTTAATCCTCAATGCTTTAGTTAAAGACTTTTCTCCCCGTGCTCCCCCTCTCCATCCTTTCCAGTTTTGCTGCAGCTGGCCAACGATGCATTTCCCAGGGATATGATGCTGGCTCTGTCCTACTTACTGGCCCTGCCTCAGGTAAGTGGACACACACACGCACACACACACACACACACGCACGCACGCACACACACACACAGGGCCTTCTAAAAATGGTGGTGTGAATGTATTTTTACTGAGACTGGCAAAAGCTGCGTAAATCCATATCCTCTATTGATCCCCTACTTTTCTATGAGCTACTGCAGCAGACAGTGTGCAGTTTTTCAAAAGTTCATCAAAAGCATCACACTGTAGCCGCTCAGATTGTTAGTCATACAGTCTACATCATATCTCACACAGTCTCCTTCAGTTCAGCCAAAAGTCACAGTATATGCTTCACACATGCCCACCTCTCAAGGTTTTGCTCCTCAATTGGTCTGCCACAGCCGTTCTGTTGTCTGCTGTTAGAATAACTGTCTGATAGAAAATGAAAGACAGAAAGACGCCTTCTGCAAACAGCACTAGATTGTATTTAGTGGAGGGAGTGAACTCTCCCATGCATCACCAGTGAAATACTACACTGCCAAGCTGGATATAAATATATCCTGGAGAGCTTGTTAACGCCACTCGGATTAAACATTACTGACAAACCGACTGTGTGGGATCTGCATGCAGATTTATTTTTCTTAAGTCAATGGTTTAAGCGTGCTTATAAATCCAAACTATTGGTTTATTTGTGGACTCTGAACTGAAATGTACCACACTGAGTTTTGGAGTTGCAGTGAAAAAACACCATTCAAAACACAGACTCAGGAGAAATCCTCTGTTAATACTTAAAACCCACATCCCTGAAATCCAAACTGATTATAATCATAACATGAGCTCCCAACATCATTTTAAATGCATTTTTCAATTTGTATTTCTCTCCTACAGCCGGAATAGAGTGAATACTTTAAAATGTCACGATGACTGCACATCTTGTACCTTCTTCTTATATTTATTCATCCACACACGCAGGTACTAGATGCCAACAGGTGTTTTGAGAAGCAGTGTCACTCTGCATTGTCGCTCCAGCTGGCTGCCTACTACTACTCGCTGCAGATCTACACCCGTCTCATGCCCTGCTTCAAGGACAAGAACCACACTCTGTACCAGGTCAGCATGGAATACCTGCTCTGTGTGTGTGTGTGGTTGAGTGAATGAGGATACTGGTTGTGATGCTAAATTGGGAGGGAACAAAAATAAAACTCTTAAATGCTCTTTATACTGTAATGTACCTTTCTAAACTGCAAAAGCTGCACATTCCCAACACAATTACAAACAGATGAATTAAAGATGATCAAAGAGCAGAGTAGGTAGCGAACACCACAGCAAAAATGCTGTGTCACCCATGGTTTAAATCTGCTGCTGGGTTACTGGAGGAACTATCAGAGTGAATGCAAGCAGATGGGTGTGTATGACTTTTGACAGGATCACAGAGGTAACAGTAGACTGACCAGTACATACATCCTTTTAGTGGTAAAGTTTAAAAGTCAATACAAGAGTAAAGACGAATTATGTGGGTTTTTTGTTGTTGTTGTGGGTCAGTGTTAAAATACATGCAGCTCTATTATGTAAATGTTGGAGTGAGTAAAGAGAAAGCTGAAGTGGAAACCAACACAATTATACATTTTATGTGACAATTTTTTTTAAAGTATTCTCAATATTACATAATGGGAATTTTTTTTTTAATTTTCATAAACTACTCTGCATTCAAATTCAAATTTACTTCAGAGCTGGTAGAAAGAAATAGCACAGCAGTCAATGATAGTGTCATCTGCAAAGTGCTGAAAATAAGTTCAAACTCATTCACTTCAAAACATGAATTAACGAGATAAAGCAGCAATCAACAGTGTCCCCATGACATGAGTGTTAATTCTACTACATATCTAATAAACTGTACACATAAAGAAACGCATGATTAACTCTTTGATATTTTGCACCTATAAATGTTCACTTTTAAAGAGCTTCATAGCAGGAAACGTTATCACATTCCTTGCCATCTGACAGTCTCACATTATCCAATTGATTCAGGTACAGTTTTATTCTTTTCTTAAAGCTACATGATGTTTAGACTGAGCGAAATACCCAAACCCATGGCTACATGCCTTTTAATAGCTGCAACATTACATTAAATTTAAATGTAGCTGTCATTTTTACGCATTTCTACAAAGTTCCGCATGATTTTGCTTTGACAGACGGATGATGGGATTGACAAGGTTAAAGCCACTCAACCGCTGCTTGGCTTCTTGGATGGAGGGCATTATTCCTAGAAAAGTAATGTTACAAAATACTTTACAGTGATAAAAGAGGGAGAAAAAAAACATCATAATCATCTATCAAAATGGAACAAACTGGAAAAATAACTATGGCTATCCTTTTACACATCAAAATTCACTTACGTGTGTTTTAATCTAAGACCAAACATTGGACTGTGTGTACTTTCATCTGTGAATGTGTATCCACGTGTTTCTGTGTTTGGTTTACTTGTGTAAAATGTAAATTTTTTTCACCAACAAATATTTTAATCATAGCAGCCAGACATTCTGCATAATTGACTACCTCCTAGACTCTTTCAATTGTACAAAATTGGAGTGTCTGTAAAATATATGTTGGGAAGAATAACTAACTAATATCATGTGATTTTAAGGCTGTTTTGGGGCTGTTAAAGTTACATTATATCCCCCCCCCCCAAAGTGAATAATAACCAAATAAGATAAGAAGAAGAGATCAGAAAAATACAATTGAAAAGGGGAAGAAGAGGCTTCAAAATAGTGTCAGCAGGTGGGTTGGGGGGTGTAATTGGAAGAAAATAAGAGACGAAATGGCTCTGACCTTTTCCTTGAGTGGACCGTGGCTCTCATGGGTTTTAGTCCAGGTAGAAGAAGGGAGGTAAATTGTTGAAATAAAAGAATGGAGGAGGGAAAGAGACCAGCACAAGAAGTGGATAAGTGTGTCCCAGTTGACATTCAAGGTCAGGACTGTGCACAGGAATACACACTCCCACATCCCCACTCACACAAGTACACACTAACAAGTCACACTCAACGTTACACACACATGCTCATCCCCGCAGGCCGCACGCACGCATCCTCCCAGCATCCTAATGGCAGTAATCACTCCCCAACCTCCTGCCTCAAGTGAAGTTCAAGTCCATTAACTTAAAGCATATACAGCTTTTTCTCCTCAGCACTGCACTTTGGCAGTTATATTTTCATTTTTAGCTCTTTTCTTAATTTTCTCTTATTATTTGTCATTTTCTTTCCTCTTTTTCTTTTCAGTGTGTTCTACCACAGTGAGTGCTTGTTATCATTGTGTTCCAGGTCTTGCCTTCCCTTTTCTTTTATTGATAAGGTGGTGGAAACTTTTGTTCGAATGATAGAAGCAGGAGGGAAGAAACCTCTCAACCCTCCTTCCCTCTTTCACCACATGCACAAGTTTGTATTTTTTCTTCTCTCCTCCACTATGTACTTCCTATGTATACATCTCTGCCCCTTACTCTTTCCTCTCTCATTCAGTTCAATGAATTGCTTTGTGTGCATGACAGTTCTGGTTTATGTGCTTTCACGACGCTTCCCTCTGTCCATATTATTTTGCTCTGTCTGCATTCGTTCCTCGCTCTCCCTGCACTCTGTTTAGAGTCACACACACACACACACACACACACACACACACACACACACACACACACACACACACACACACACACACACACACACACACACACACACACACACACACACACACACACACACACACACACACACACACACACACACACACACACACACACACACACACACACACACCCATAGGCCCCCGTCTCGCTCTTGTCGAATCTCGGGCCTCTCCATTCACAATACTATCTTGACTCTGCATGCTTTTATACATTTCTCTTGTGCCTTCTTTAGCTCTCTCGCTCTCTCTTATCTTTTAAAGGCGCACATTGTACATAGTGTGATATTTAATTTCAGATATGTCTGACAGGGTGCGTGGGTCTGTATTTCATGCACACCCTTGCTTTGCAGTGAAAATTGGGTTAGCAGGGGGAAAAAAACATGTTACATACCCGAGCATGTGTTTTTATGCATGTACGTGCATGCGTGAATCATGTGTGTTGCATTCTTTTGTTTGTGTGTAGTGTGTGTGTGTGTGTGTGTGTGTGTGTGTGTGTGTGTGTGTGTGTGTGTGTATGAGTGCAGGCTAGCAGCTTAGTCGTATGTGATTCTGTGTTAGATCTGTTTCCCCGTGACAGCGGGTGGTGTATTTGTGTGTGTTTGTGTGTTGTGGTGTGTCAAGCTGCCTCCAAGTGTTTCCCACTTGCTACTTGAAGAGCAGTAACACTGTCTCAATAACTCTCACGCTCTTTCAATTCTCTTGTCACTATCACATAATTTCATACCCAAGCAATAAGACACCAAACACTCAAGCCACCGAAGTCATTCAGTTGCAAATAGCACTGGAACTCTCTGAGGGTTTACTCAAGGTGTTTGATGTGTTTTTAAAGCCTCAATGAACAGCCTATTTTCTCACTTCTCTGCAAGAAAAAGGTTTTTGAACTGAAGCTGCCTGCAACATTCAAAGTGATGATGAGGGAAACACTCAATTAAAATCAATTTACTTCATTTTTAGATCATGTTGGACAGTAGTAAAACATACGATGTAAACATTACAAACACCCTCCAAAATAAATGCATGTTGCATCCAATAAAAATCCCATTAAACACACATATGTGCATGCATATTCATAAATGTTACTGACAGTTTAGTAAAGCTCTCAATCGTCACCCATTGTCAAAATGGACACTCCTTCAACTCCTTCATAGTCTCAGATATATATATATATATATATATATATATATATATATACAGTATTACTTGTACCTTTTGGAAGGCTTTACCAATACCTCATCAATTATGCTTTTATCTACCTTTAATATAATGAACATAAACATTTATAAATAATACTTGTGGTCACATCTTGGCTTTTATGCTTTAAATCAAGCAGCAGCAACCTTGACATCACCCATTTGTTTGTAAAATGCTGTTCTAAAGTTCTGACTTTTTCCTTTGCCATCTTGCTATTTTGGAGATATGTTTTACACAATATACCACAGTTGGCTGGATTTAAACATTTCTGTCACCGAGTCAGATTGTTGAGAAATTGCAGGAAGTCGTCGTCAAATTTAAATATGAGGGTTCTGTCCTTGTGGCTTTAGGACTCCAGCGAGCTTTCAGGAAAAGTTCTCTTGGTTTTGAGGAACCTCAGTTTTGAGACAGAAGCTTTACCATGGCGTCCTTTGTTCACAGGAGTTATATTATTATGTCTCAGTTAAACCTAAAACAATATTCAGCGCATTTGTTCACTTATACTTCATTAATCCCTGTGGGGAAATTTGTTGTGTTTGACCCTTCAGCCGGGGGACCGATTCAAATCCAACAGTCACAGGATCAACGTAAATAACAGAACATAAATATATCTAGGCTGTGGAGTGAAACACAGATAAATTTGACGTGCAAAACATTGTCATCCTAAGAGAATCAGAATCACTTTATTGTATGTTTACACATGCAAGGAATTTGACTCTGGTTATAACTTCCTCTCAGCGTCCTAAAAAACCCAAAACAGACAGACATAAATAGACATAGGTATAAAAAAAACAACACACTTTGTTAAAGCATAATTTATTTATTTGTTTACAACTTTGGTCTTGTTTTGTCATTTTGGTCATACATCCTGTTAGTGAAAACATTTCACTGACCTTTTTAAATACTGAGATCTGAAAGTTGCTGCGACATCGCTAGGGAACAGGGGTATGAAACACGGGCAGGGATTGTGCAGGCTTTAACCTCCGTGTTAGCTGACCTTGTTTGTAAGAGAAAATTGAAGCAAGACCTGATCGCAAACTGTCCGAAACTCATTGGTTTCATCTCTACACTAAATGTGCATAAGGATTTCCTGCATGTGCAGTGACAGGTTATGAATAACCTTTTAGTATGCTCACTGATGGTTTGACTGCCTGCCAGTTCACACATTTTGCTCCGTCAGGTTTTGTTGCATTGTTCATAGATACCATTCTTCGGTGAGGATACTGTTGTTTAAAGTAATCGCCAAAACTACAACAAAAAGAAAAACCTATTTGCGATTAATTTGATTTGATTTACTACATCTTTTTCTTCTTACCTCGTTTCCCCCCCAACTGAGCTTGTCATAATACCCTTACATTTTATACATTAGAAAAATAATTAATGAAATAAATAGCAACATTGTGTGGAGACTTATTCAGTCTTATTTTGTGTGCTTATTCAAGCCATGGAAATAAAACAGTGATCCCACAGCCACATTTAAATTTTTCACCTCTCTCACTATAACATTAATACATTAGTCTGCTCGTTTGCTACCATGTAGCATCTACGTCACAGTTTATTTAATCAAGGGATGACATTTTTATTCCTTTTTAGAGATATTGCTTTCACCATGTTAAGCTCGTTCAGTTGTCTTGTATTACTCGGTAAAGAGGTTTTTACAACAGTCAGCTCTCTGCTTCTTGAGCATTCTGTTGCCCACTATTGACTTTCAAGGTCTTTAACTGTTACTTTCCCATCTGATTATGGCTCCCAGGTATGTCGGAGCAACTCGAGGCTTGGCGACATGGAAGCTGGATTTCCATTATTCCCCAAGGCGTATGAGCCGATTTCCACTTGCTCACGCTGGAAGTTTTCATTATATTGGCTAAAGTGCTCATTTGCGAAATAGGGGTGCTCTTTACCGTAATTGTTGGTGTTTACACGATATTGCAAAATAGCCCGTGTTTATGGAAGTGTTCAGTGCCGTTTACCTGTGCTTGTCAATTTTTTTTAATGCGTGTTTCTACTTAATTGTGTGTGTGTCTGTGGGAGAGAAAGCGTATGCTTAGCATAATTGTGGCTGTGAATGTGCAGCTGTTGTTTTGCAATGTGCTGAGTAAAGAGATTGAGATTTTTCACTCAACCATTTATCTTTGCCTGCAGTCACCATTCTCTCACTCATTGAGTATTGATCACCCACACTTATGCTACACACACACCGACGTAGATTTAAAAAAAATACACAATACTAATATGCACACAGCGAGCATGACTCTAGAGTTTATCATGCAGAAAAACTGCTTAGCTCTTCGCAAATCTCATTACGACATTTAGTTTTAGAATAAAAGCCCACTAATCTTTGTTAGGTGCTTTTACTTTCAGTTCATATACTCAAATGAAGCCAGTTAACTGGAAACAATACTTTCATCGTTATTAAGTTTATAAATCTGTTTTCTGATACAACCCGAAGGTAACAAAGGATAAAGTGTTTCATTTTTAAGACTTAAAGATAAAGTTTACCAAAGAAATCACTAGACAGAAATTATATTGTTAGCAAATGTAAAAGCTCTTGCCTAATAACACTGATATCCCTTGATAAAACAGCACTTTACTTACATCTACAGACATTTTCCATTGGCCACAGGCATCGTGTTTTTTTTTGTTTTTTTTTTTCAATTCATGGTCACAACAGGACTCTAGCTGTGGGTCAGGGGAGCTGACCTTGGAAGTGCTGGACCACTGAGCTTGCTCCCCGTTGTTGAATTGACTGGAATAATGAGTTGGACTGAATGACTTACTCCATCATGGAAAAGAACCACAAATCCAGTGACTTTGCCTCCCTCTTTATGTACAAATTGTGGACTTTTACAAATTGCACTCTTGTACCGCAATCATTAGCAGTCTGTATTTTAACCAGGGGAGCCCTGTAAAGCAGAGTCACTGCAGAAAAGGGCCTTATTAGTCAAACATGCGAACTCTAAATGCACTGTTGCAGCTGACTAGGAATGTTTGAGACTGTGTCGTCTCTAAACCTTTGATTAGATGCACGGATCTGCGCTAAGTTACTCCTGCTCCTCTTGCTCGTGCCTTTGCAGTCGTCTTGGCAGCTTTGTGTCTTGCTTGTGATCAGTCCTCTTCATGGTGTATTATGACCCACAGTACAGTTGAGCCTGTTTATAGAGTGATTATTCCTTTAAAACTGATGCATTGTTTATTTTCCCCCCTCGCCTTCTTACTAATTATGTGCACATAATGTATACACCATTTACAGAATTAGTGCTAATGAAGCCACTGACTGTATAGCTAAGTGTTAGGCATGGCGTAAATACAACTCATTAGGATCATTACAAGGTTACTCTCTGGAGAGGGAAGACATGACTGTTTCTCGATAACCTTAATGTGATCCTCACCACAGAAAGAGAGAAACAAAGTGTTAATTTATGTGAGAAATTTGTATGTATGTGTTTGTGCATGTTTGTATGTGTGTGAGGGTGTTCTTTTTTTGTGCCACTGATTTTGGTTGATAAAATGATAACGCATATTAAATTGACTGATGAACACCAAAACAGCTTTTGACAGCTTTTTTGTCTGTGGAAACTAGTGTTTTTGGTCATGAGACCCCTGTGATGAATTTAGACAATGACTTAATTACGTTGACTTCCAGACTGCTTGGAAGATACAAGATACCATATTTTTGGCAGCATTAGTACTACAACCAATTGCGTCCTGTCACGCAATTGGTTGTAATGTTATTTGGTTTGCTGTTCTCGCCTTTGGTTGAACCTTCTCTTTTGCAGCCAAATAAGATATCTCAGCAACTGTGATGGATAGCCATGAATTTCCTTTTTTTTTCTTTCTTTTTTTAAAGCCATTTATGGCCTCAGAATATCCGCTGACTTTGGTGCTTCAGGGACAAAAGTTACTCTCCAAGACCAAAGACAGCGGGATGGCCAGGAGCGGTTTTCTTTAACTTTTGCAGAGTTGTCTATCGTAAATTTGTCCTCCGGGGTCAGACTGTCCACAACAAGTCCTGCTGTGACGTTCTGAGGCGTCTGACGGAAAACATTTGACCTGAACTGTTGCACGATGGCACTTGGGTTGCCCAACATGACAACACGCCCGTTCACTCTTTCCTCGACCGCCACAACATAATCGTTGCTCGCCACCACACCTACTGGCCTGATTTGGCAACCAGATTTAAATCTGGTACAGTTGTTGGTTGTTATAGTTGCAGTCTCTGAACCTTTTGATTACACATAGTACATGAGATTCCCATCAGCCTCAGCTTTACTTTGTGTTTAGTGCTACTTACCAAATGCTTAGCAGTCTAACATGGCTGGTAAACATTTTACCTCTTAAACATCCTAATGTTAGCATTGTCATTGCGCGCATGTTAGCGTTCTAACATTGACATTTCAGCCAAAGCACCGCTGTGCTTACAGCCGGGCGCTACTTGTGAGCTTATCTAGCTCTATACTCTGCTATGCATTTTATCAGAATTTTCCAAATATGGCATTCCTTTCTAAAACTATTACAATGAGAAGATGAAAGTTCTGTGGTGGTACATATCTAACTTGTTTGCATAACTTTCCAGCACTAGCAGACTATGAACGTTTGAAATAGTGCTAACACCTGCAGGAAATAAACAGTGGGTGGTACCGTGCAAAACCGCACTGAATGATGTTCTATTAATATTTGGTTACATTAATAAAATTAACAAACTAAAAGAGTCACTTGACAAACTCAAAGAGTCACAACAAAAATACTTTATTTCATTATTTACCCAGGCAGCCTGGGAAACAGGATTTGCACTGGCTGCAGAGTTGGAATAGCTGAAATATAATAACATGGGAAATTAAGACTGAAAATGAGAGTGTAAGCGTGGTTGAAGAGATTTGAGACTGTGACACAGTCTTTTTTATTTTTACACTGTTCCCTCTTCAGAAGCGTCATAGCGAGGAGGGGAGTACAGAGAAAAGAGCCTGTGGCAGCTGTGGAATAGCTGAAGGGGAGTTAGAGAGAGTTGGCTTCCTCCCAGCTGTGCAACATCACACACTACTTAATGCAATTACACTTTACATACAATTTATACACTCCTCCTTTTGAAGATCAACTACACACAGCTTTTTAAGATATTTTGAAGTAAAATAAGCAAGTAATTATATAAGGAAAAAAAACAGGAAAGACGTTTCATTTGCTGACTTTGGAGACAACTGGGGTTGTATAGAGTACTTACTAGAAAGAAGGATTTCAGAGATTCTTTAGTAATGAGGGAGGAGGAATGACAAATTTTTGAGAAATGGAGGGTTGGTAGTATAATCCCGACAGGACACAGCACTGTAGATGAATGCCAGAGAGAGTGAGGAAGATAATGCAAACAGTATTTCATCATGAAAGCCTTATTTCACTAATGTTCTTCAAACATCGGCCTGTCCATCACAGTCTCAGCAGACTTTCTTCTCGCTCTCTATGTCCTGCTTTATGTGTCATTCTTCCATTTCTGAAAAATAGTGTCCAAGTTGGAGCCAGCATTAACAAATACCTCAGCTTTTTTCTTTCTCTTTCTCTTTCTTTTCCTTCTCCGTCTCCTCTCTGTTTCCCTCCCAACTATTCCCTCTCATATCTTGGCTCCCCTCTCTGACTTCCTACCTATACCCATTACACTTTTAATATGCTCCCTTTTCTAACTCTGCTCCTAACTCCCCTTCCTGCCCTGCTTTTGAACTGTGAATCAGCCACCATGGCTGCCGCTAAGGCCACATCAAAAGATACACACACACACACACACACACACACACACACACACACACACACACACACACACACACACACACACACACACACACACACACACACACACACACACACACACACACACACACACACACACACACACACACACACACATGCTGAGAGCAAGAAGAGACACACACCTCTGTTTTTCAAGCTCACACATTTCCAGCAGCCATAATTACCTTATGCAAATAAGATCAACAAATAAACCATCTCATCCTGCTGGGCGACAGCATATACGATTGCCAGCTCATTTAATTAAAAAAGAGGTGATGAGAGAGATACAACATTGACCTACCTGTCCCTCTGCACGACACGCTTCATCATAAACGTGCATCCACTATCGTGTTCCCCATAGGCCTAAAATCACGGTAGCAGCTCGTTCCTCATACGTTTACCCATACTTTTTTGACATGTAGGAGAAAACTCCGAACATTAAATTGCCTGCTTTAAATCAGGTGTAGCAGTCTGACTTTCTGGAAGCAGAATTATCGAAGCGCAGCCAGGGAAGTTCGTCTGTCCTTACCTTTTCCTTCAGATTTTTTGAAAATTGCTGCCATTTTTGAAAATAGCCTCATTAGTTTGTCACGGCATAGCAGCTGAAGATCTGTGAAGTTTTAGATACCATGCGGTGCAGGGTGTTTGAAGCTCAGTGTGTGACTTTCTTTAATGATAAGCCTTAAGGGCAGTTTGCATTTGCTCAAACAGGGCTTAAACAGTGTAGTGCACCGCCTGTATCACTCTATAGGTAAGACTTGCATTAGAGAGTGGTTAAAACATAGTCAGAAAAGAAAAGGAAGAGTAGATATAAAAATCTGTAGAAACTGGTTAACAATAAGCCACATCCATCAAATAGCCTTTTTTTCATATGGAACAAAAACATTTGACCATTTTATCATTTTATTAAATATTTATTTTTAGGGTTTTTAAAGGAATTGACTGAAACAAATAAAAATAAAATTAGTAAATACTTTCAAACCAAGCGGCAACCAACAGTGATGTCACTCATTGGTTTGTGAACAGCCGTAATGAGGCCTCAAGTTCGGATATTGGCCGGCACCATCTTTCTAGTTCGAAGCGATTTGTAGCCAAAAGTGACCGTATCTGGACAAACTGTGGGGAGCAAGCATGGGATCTGACTCAATCTGATTGGAAAACCCAACGATACTACGTCCCGCTCACCGATAGCTGTAACCTGACTGCGCTACCGACCTGTCAATCCAAACACACACACACCCCCAAAATCACGGCTTTTGAGTCTTATTTTCTAATCAATGACGGGATTATTTTCAGATGGACGACTAGAACACTAAGAAGGAGTGATTTTACGTAGCAAGACAGAAGTAACCTGTGAAAAAATGTATTGACTTCAAATTTTATGAGACGAGTTGATTGAAGCCGGAGGTTTTTTGGAGTCGACCTCTAGCTGCTCTGTGACAGCTTAAGGCATTTCCACATCAGCTTAATTTTTCGGACCCGGAAGCTACGTCCTTTTATATACATTCAATATTTCAAACGTGGCCTACTGTCACCCAATGCTCCTTATTGCAGTGTATGAGTGGAGCAAGTTTAAAAGCCAGTAAGCTGGCAGTAATTCTAAATCAGTAGCCAACATGTTCATTCCCCCATTGCGAAGATTCCATTGCTCTTTTGTTCGTAAACATGAGTTCCCCCCCCCTTTTTTTTTTTCATAGGCTGACCCAAAAGAGTTGATCAGATTGGTCACACAGCACGTGTCCTCCTATTCGGATTGGTCGGAGGAGCTGCAGAAGTTGATCAGCCAGCTGCACATGTACAACGAGCGTCTGACAGACTTCACCCAGGCGCAGGTGTTACAGGGGCTGGGCCGCGGCGTGGACGTCAAGCGCTTCAGCTCTGACTCTGATTACAAGAAGGAGACCATCCTTGGTCTCACAGAGTAAGTATGTGTGTGTGTGTGTGTGTGTGTGTGTGTGTATGTCTGCTGGATATAATTGTGGTTGGAAATAATCATTTCTGCAGTGGATTGGTTCTCATGTCAGAAGGGTGCGCTTTATTCAGTTTGAAAAAAAAAATGTATACCACGTATGCATATGACTGGGAATTATTATCCTTTCTGCTTTAATGAGATGAAATCTGATGGTTTGCTTGCCTTTCTGTGTGTGTTAAGGACTCTGGAGGACGGCGTGTACAGAATCGCCCTGTCTCTGGCTAAGCGCTACAGTGTCCCTCTGTGGGAGGTCTACATGACTCACCTCGAGTTCCTCTTTACAGACAGCGGGTACGCACACACACACACACACACACACACACACACACACACACACACACACACACACACACACACACACACACACACACACACACACACACACACACACACACACACACACACACACACACACACACACACACACACACACAAATAAATACAGACACTATCGCATAAGCTCTTCCGGTGCGTTTTTCATCTAATTTTACTTTGTATTTGTTAATTCACATCACTCATCTCATCAGTTTGTCTTTCGTCTGTCCCTAAGATACATGTTTATTTTGATAAAGATACATGTATTGCTCCTGTTTATTTATTTATTCTATTCAGAATTTTAAATACAAGAGGGGTATCTGTGCCTGCACAAATAAAACATAACCAGTGTAATGAAAAAAAAAAAAAATTAAGTGGCGCCACTGCCTCTTGCTCTGACAAAACTCGCCTACATAGAAAGCACACTTAAAACTCCCCAGTGTAAATCAAACATGTTGTGAATGTGTGTGTGTTTTTGAGAGTGAGAGGATGTGAGCGTGTCAGAGTCTATTTCCATAATTTATCTGCTGTTTGACATCATAGCTGGGTATCTGACTAGCTCTGCACCTTTTCCTTGTTTTAATAGAATGCCTTTGCAGCAGAGTGTGTGTGTGTGTGTGTGTGTGTGTGTGTGTGTGTGTGTGTGTGTGTGTGTGTGTGTGTGTGTGTGTGTGTGTGTGTGTGTGTGTGTGTGTGTGTACACACATGTGTGCATCTGCGATAAATAACCTTCTGTCGCATTCTGATATAAGGAAATGGTTTATGGACTCCACTTAACGATAAATTACAACCTTTACCTTCCTCAAACCCGACCACAGCTACTTTGTGTGTGTGTGTTTCCACCAAAATCTCAAGATCATGACAAATGTGTGAAGAATATTCATACTCTAATCTTGACTAGAAGCATCTGCAATATGCGTATTGATTTAACGGATGGATGGGCACAGGGAATGATATAGAGCAGACAGGGAAAATTGAAAGGAAAGATGTATACAGACAGGAGCGCGGGTGCAAAATGGAATTCAGACTTTTATTGATCCTTGTAGGGAAATAAATTCTTTGCATTTCACTCATGCTACCTGTTTAGCAGCAGCAGCAGCCAGCTACAGTGCAGAGCCCTGGGATCAGGTCCAGTTCTGAGGGCAGTGTTTGGGTTAACCCTGTCAGTCCCAGCAGACCACTGGTGTCCTGTCTACTGGACTCCAATTACGTCTATTTTATTGTCAGTCAACATTTCAATAGCCTTGTTCCTTTTAAGCAAAATAAGCTACCACGCTGTCTTGTAACAAGCAGTTCTTGTGTGTTGTTATAGCAATCAAGGCTCCAAAGACTTCACTGAATAGTTGCTTCAGTAACTGTATTTACTGATTATATATACAAATATTTTTTATTAATTAATCACAGTACTTGTTAACCGTTAATGCCCCAAAATCTAAATGTTTAGCAACATTGGATGATTTGAAAACCTGAGTAAAAGTTTCTAAATCTTAGGACCATATAGCTCCTGTCATTTTCACCGCAAACCTGGCATATGCCATGGATTAGATGAATTACTGTTATGTAATACACTCACATATTAGACACACAATTCTGGGTCCTATACTGTAAATAAGCAGTCTCTGTGGGCCCTATTCTTTTTGATTCAGAGTACTATTGATCTGTGATTTAAGTCTTTACATTTCATTCCTCCTTTCTCAACATACAGTATAGCCTATATTCCAGGCTTCTCAAGGGCCCCTCCTGCACTGGGGCCCTGGGTATCTAGTCCCACTTTCCCCCCTACTACAACCCCACATGACAATTTTTTTCTGCAAATTCACAAACCAAAGGAATAAATATTCATTTTCAAATACGTCTGGTTATTCAGAGAAAGAAAATCTGCAATACAAGCTGCTTGTTTAGGACTGAGAGGGTTAAGATTAATTTTTTAAAAAAAGTTGTCACATTTTAATCCAAAGTCCTTAAAAATAATTGATTTCAAACTCAAAAGAAGCACGAGGTCGACCTGAGAGAACAATGCTCCCAAATAAATGTTTTCGAGAGCCTGTGGCGAAAAATGTATTCACTGTCCTGGCTGCACTGAGTGTTGAATGCTGTCCGCTTTTCAAAGCTCTGTTAGCTTTATCTTTTGAAGAGCAAAACATACTGACTAATTTTTAATTTTCTTTTTAAGATTAACGTGATATCTGTATCTTTGCCTTTGAGGTAACATTACTGACTTTTAGAGCAGGGGAAATGTATTTACTGATGGCATTTCACAGAGAAGTATTATTGGGTATAATAGCGGGGTAAATTGGTAACACACAGGTGAATCCTGATACATACCAGTGCTCTAAAACCACTGTAGATATCTGCAGAAAAATAACTCATATGGTGGTAATATGGTCAAAGGGCAACAAACATAAAAATGCATTAATATATTTCAGGTCAAACGAGGAAAAAGTATTCATTGTTAACTGTTTAAAAATACAATAGGAGGAAGAGAAAGGTCATTAGTTTGAGAAATACCCACAGAATCGGTGTGGGTGTGGGTGGGGGGGGGGGGTGGCAGATATGTGGAGGAAGAGGAGATGGACGATGGAGCCCGAGGGTCCCTGAGACAGTCCCATTAACACAGAATAAACGCTTTAGAGGAATCAATGCGCTGCTAAACACCGCCATCATCAGCTTTTCTCTCTGTTCGTAGGGCGCTGCAGATGTACGCAGGGTCCCTTTAGGGACGTGAATTTTAGCCACTTTTATTGACACGCTAATGACAGCTATTAAACCACCTAAATGAATTGTCCAAAAAGAGAAAGGTGACGAAATCACCTGCTAAAGCTTTTTAAGCTTTGAATGTTGTGCCCTCACTCACCCATTCAGATAACCTTTTTTTTTTTTTAATTTTGTGTACAGCTTAGGATACACACATTTCAAATAACACAGCTCCAAGCTCCTCATGTCAGTTTCTATCTTGCGCTGCTTTTAATGGAAAATCAGTGTTTGCCTGTGGTGAGACATAAATAGTCTTTTGTGGCATGTGCCTTCTAACTATTCCTAAGACAAGATGTGTTTTGCTTTGAGTCTAACGAGCAATCCTCAGATGCAAAGGGTACACCTTTAAAATAAAATGTGTATCTGCTCTGTCCAGTTGAACATCTAGGAATCTCATCTGGCAAATTAAAGCTCAAATTATATCAGAAATTGGCAGCATCACACTGCAGGTTGATTGGAACATTTCGAGCAGCTGAAAATGTTCTGGATCAATAGAAAACACCGTAAAAAGACTTTTTCTCTTTGATTCCTGCAATACCAAAATCCACATACTGCCTGTGAAGACTCCTCTTAACAGCAGAGCTATTTCCTTTTATGAAATCCACTTCATTTGGACTTTACTTCTACTTTGCTCTGTCCACACCAGGCTCCTGCCACTTCACCCTTCCAGGGACCTTGTGGCATGCAAATCACATCATTACTTTAAGAATATTGTGAACTGCAGTCACTGCTGCCTCAGTAAAGTTCCTCTACTTCCCTCTCGCTGAAGTTCCACCTAAACTGCTATATTTTTTTTTAATAGGCTTATTCTGGTATGATGTTGCCTATATTTTGATTTTTAAATGTGAATGAGTGGGAAGTGACTGACAGTTGCTTTTCAGCATTAGGTAATTTCTAGAAACAAGAGTCTTAGCTTCTAAAAGAGGATGCTGACACGTTACCAGCTGTCTAGTTGTCACTTCAGTAAATATACATGATATTGTTTGCATCATATTCTTTTCGCTGCTAATTATGTGATACACAGTACCTCTTTCTGATGAAGTGACTGCACACGTGTCTTTCTGTGTGCTTGTTTACTGCGCTGCCTTTAATAAATAAGCACATTTGCAGCCTTCACTGTGAATCGTGTTGTTGCTGCACTCAAGTTAGCTGCAGTACACTCTGTGTTCTGCTGCAGTTGTTTGCTGTTGATTTTGCTATTTAGAGCCTGATGATGTGCTGCCTACAGAGACTCTGCGAGGTTTGAGCCTGGAGCATGACCATGACCTGGGGCATGACTGAAGGCGTGCTTCTTAGAGTCATGGGGGACAACCAGAGAAAACTGGACGTGGACAGCAAAGTACAGCTGCACAACCTTTGGTTCTTTAATGGTTTCAGTGCTACAATAACAACCTACCTGACTGAATTGAATCAGTGGCTATTTTGCTATTTTAGACTGGACGTGCTACATGCATGGCACATCGAGGCACTTCAAACAGCAGTCAGTTCATTTATGCCATCAGCTCCTCACTTACCTCGCTGTGCCATGTGGAAACATGTGCCACATACCAGTGGAGGCTGGCTTTGCTGTTGTTTCTCTCCCAGCTCAGCTGCACTTGTGATAGTGTCTTGAAAGTTATTAATGTTGCTTATAAAAATACATTTCTTCCCTGGAACAAAATACATAAAGAACATATTTTAATCATGCTAGCAGCAGGACTAGAGGCAATATCAGGTCCTCAGGCCCAAATTTATATTTGTTTATTAATCAGGTTTATACCAAAATACATGCAAAAATAATGACATTAGCCCTAACATTTTTTATTTATTTAAACAATGTTAACATGCTAATTTCCCAAACTAGCTTGCACAAAGAAAGTGCAGCCAATATAAATCATCCCAAGAAATAAAAGTGCAATCTTTCAAAATGGATGTAAAAGCATTCAACAAAGTCAAATCACTTAGTTTTAAAACTTGTTATAGATTTCAGTCTGAGGGTAAAGATGTCCTAAAAACTCTTTTACCAAACTCTGTACAAACATTTGGTAGACAACATATAAAAGTCTGCGGACCGCAAAGAATACAGTCCGTCAAACTTCTGTGTTACATATACATAGATAAGATTAAAGCAACAAAGAATGTCCTTGTATATGAAAGTGCATCAGTGCAAGCACCTGTGAGTTGCCATCCTACCGTGAGTAAAGTTCACAGTGGTGAGCGAAGGCTTTACAGTTTGTAATTCTGTCGATCTAAAAGTGAGTTTGGCCATATCGTCAATAATTTAAAAAAAATTTGGAACATTGGATAAAATATCTACGTCTTCAAAGAGGACCACGTGCCTGTGTTTGCAGATGGTGTTTACAGAATTAGTGTGTGGGCCATTCCAGAAACGGGCACAAACAAATTGGCAGACTAGTAATATAGCTATCACAGACAGATATGCTGACCAGAGAGATGCTGAAAGTCACGAAGGATCTCCTATCTGTATTTCTGCCTGTATGCACCTGCCAAATAAAACTCATGACACCCTTCAAACAGCCCGGCCTGAGCAGGTCTCCATTCTTCTCCTGCCATGGTGCTTTCAGTCACTTCGGTGCTAATGCGATTAAATCATGGAGCGTCAGACTTTGATTGGGATGACAGGCTGCCTCAGTGTGCACTTAGGAAAGGGACAATAGGAAGAGTGAGTGAAAGAGTCTTCACTTTGAGTTAGTTGTTCTGTTGACTTCAGTCTTATTAGAGCCCCTACACTGTGGATGATTAGTGTTATTTACATTATCGAGCTTATTGTCCGCTGCCGCTCTCCCTCAGTATTTTTTTCATTAGCGAAAGCCTCCCAGCTGGCTGTGACGGAGAGCCCAGAGGAAGCATTGTCCTCTTTGATGTTGCCCCTTTCTGACAGATAAACAGACTTCCATTCACACGAACACTCTCCTCAGCCAGCCGCGGATCGCTCAGAGCCCCTCAGTGACTACCAGCAACCAGCTTCACGTCGCCGTTTACGTTTTCACTCTTTGCATCTCGCCTTGTTTGTTTGTGGTTGTCCCAGTTTTTGCTCTGTCTCCTCTCTGGTGTGTTCTTCTCACCGTTTCTCTCATTCTTCAGACCACCTGCTGCTGCTGACCTTTAGTTTTGTGGCAAAACACGTTGAGCAAATCAGTGCACAAGTCGTGCGCAACTCACTGAATAGGTTTCCACACATCTTTTCCATCATCTGAACTCAGTATCTCCCCCAGCTCCCTATCTCTTCCTCTCTTAGTCTCTCTGTCTTCTCTTCGTAGTCTCTCCTCATTTTGCCTCTTTTATGTCAGAGCTGATCAAGTTCTTAAATTTATTCTCAGTAGTAATCTATGAAATCCTCATCTCTCTCTCTCTCTTTTTTTTTGAGGGACTGTATCTTTGGTGATAAGCCTGCAGATCGCTATGCTGTTTTTGCGACGCTGTTTTCAGGAATTACTTTGCAACCAAATAGTCTCCACTGCTGGTTATCGTCCTGCTTTGATTTTCTGCTGATGAAATGTGTTTTTTTTTTGTCAGTATTGCTGGGTTTTTTTCTTATCTTTTTCAGGCATGATGGGTATTGCTGCTTTTGTGAACAACTCGGATCTTAATTTGTTTTTGTTTCTTTTTTTTATTATTATTTGAACAAAAGCCTGTATCTGAAGTGTTCCCATCCTGTGTAACCATAGATGTTTTTGTACTGAAGGCATCACACACAGCAGGTGTTTACAGCAACACATGTAAAAGCTCTGAACTTATAATAGGCTGGATTGATGCTGTGTGTTTACTGTATATTCACTTCCATATATTTGACTAATTACAAATTTGTCTCTCTCCGTCTGTCTTTTTCATCCCCTTTTCATTTCCACTTGAAGTCTTTCCACCAAAGACATCGAAACCCGGAACGAATCCCTCGGCCTGTTTGAGACGTTGAAGAGTAACCCTCAGGCCTTTTACGGCCACATGACCAAATATGTTCTTCCCACCGTGGAGGGAACAGACCTCGGCCGCCTGCTCTACTACTACACCTTACTAGATGCTGCAGGCTGTGAGCCTTACGTCACCACCACCATCAAGCCAGACTCTCACGTCAAACTGCTCAAGAAGCTTCGAGCTGTTGCCAACGGTGAGCTGTACACTGCTTTTTTTTTTTTTTCCCCTCTGTTGTTAAAAGTGGGATGGCGGATCTGTTACGTAATTAGTGGGTGGCCTAGCGTTATTTAAAGTGTAATCCCATGAACCAAAAGATGCATGTGTGAAATTATCAACACAATAAACACAAGAGGCTGGGCACCAAACTGCGATACTTTGATGACACAGATAGACTTGCTTCGATATTAATATCAAAACATGACTTATTATTTGGTACCAAATTTTGCCACCTTGGCTACATCCACACTAACATGATTTTATTTTCAACACTTAACTTTTGCAACATTTATGCAAGAGCCCATGTAGATAAAATCCCTTTTCAACCCGTTTCAATTCAGGTCAATCTTACATTACAACTCCTTACTTCATTCTTTTAAACCATTTGTTTTGCAGCACACCTGCCTGAGTTGCATGTTCTGCAGTAAGTGGAGTCTTTTCTGTGCGCAGCCAGCTAGCTAGCATCTACTAATAGCCTGTGAGTCATTTAGTAAACATCGGTAAATTGTAGAATCTAGTGATAACTTCAATATTAGGCGTTTAGGGGTCGTTCTGGTCTCCAGATAACCTTTGAGTCAGTGACTGTCATGTAGAATCTTAAAAAATACAGCAGATGAATACATGAAACTAGAAAAGTTGCTAATATTTCCCTGTGAAGAACAGATAAAACGTGCCCAGTGACATCCCTCTCCTTCCACACATAGTGTCTTTTATCTCGAATGCATCTTGTCCTTTGAGCTTCCCCGATTCCTCTTTTTCTTTTCCATCAGCTGAGGTCGCACTTTCCTTAAACTAAAGAGTCGTCGGGTTAAAACAGACAAAACTCTAAACATTTCACGCTAATGCACTTGAGTGACATCATCGCAGCAAGTGCTCTACGAGGACATCATCACCAGGTTGCAGCATGTCAGCGGTTCAGCACTCCGGGCGAGAGTGTTCAAACTTTGTTGTGTACGGGTGAAGGTGGTGTCACTTCTTGCTGAAGTTCAGTAAAGGTCAGCCGGGTGTCAGCTGCGTTTTCACGCCTCACTTCCTCCTTCTGCTCCTGATGGCACCACAGCTTTAACCGGTGACACATGTCTCTGTTTAACACACAGGAACACACACACGCAAATCACATACACACACCTTGGATACATCCCCATCAAGACTTAGATGCACTTTAACTTGAAATAACAAAAAGGCAATTTACTTAATGCTCAAACCGCCACTGCTGCTTTTCAGTTTCAATCTTGCACAATTACTGTATGAAAACTGAAAGCAGATTCACTTTGCAAAACTCTTTTTTGAATTACTCCTTGATGTCAGAAGTAGCAAAACGCAGCTTTCCCTTATTCATGGGCGCCATGTGTCATTTTTACCTGCTAAAATTCCTTGACAGATTTCATCAGCTTTACCTACCTGGCCTATTAAGATAATATTAGCCTTGTGAGTTTGTTGAGTTCCCAGCTGACTTGATGTAGATCCTGGTGGCTATATATACTGCATGTGTCCCAGGCAAAAAGTTGCATCCTCAGCAGTTGATGAACCATGCAAGACATGAACAAAAAGAGCAGCGTTGTTCTTGTTTTGAAGTGTCCCACCCCAGTATTAAAGGAAATTGTAAACTCGGAACACAAGATGCTTTTGGCTGCTTAGCTGACATACTTGTTTGTGTTTTCCAGCCATGTTTTCATGTCTAGCATTCCAAGAGTAAAAGGTTGGGGTGGGTTAAGTTGGCTGGAGGACAAGCTTTTATGATTTTAATGAAAGGTAGTGCAGAGCTGCTAATGTTGCCTTCAACTAGCTTTTACAGTGCTAATGATGCTTATGTGAAAGAAATATAATGTAGTCCAGTCCAGTGAGGATTGTGTTTGTGGCCTTGGAAAGACAAAACCAAACCACTACCCTGCAAAATGCAAAAGCTGAATGTCTCTCTTACTACAGCCCCATTCATGTTCGTTATTCATGTAGAGAAATCCAAAGCCTTGTTGCAGTATCGAAGCTACAATTAGACTTCTATTCTAGGGGAGTGATTTATTAAACAGTCAGTTGCACAGCATCAGCAGCATGAACACTAATATATGTACATTACACTCACTAAATCAAATGCATCAATAGTCATGTACTGGCACATATACTGACTTTGTGACATTAACATTTACAAGCTAAGACCTTCTGTACTGTGTGTCTCTCTCGCGAACACACACACACACACACACACACACACACACACACACACACACACACACACACACACACACACACACACACACACACACACACACACACACACACACACACACACACACACACACACACACACACACACACACACACACACACAGTCACACTCCCTGTCGCAAAATTGGCACACAGGTTGTTGTGGTGACTCCAGGGTCACTAACTCTCTACTAACTCTGACACACACACTCAAAACGACTCATTTGCAGTCCTAAGCAGACAAACCAATACACTCAGATGTACTTAGAGAGGCGTTTAGACAGTTTAGAGACAGGTGGTGTGTCCAATATTCATCACAGACTCGGTACCAGGTAACTGTCTGAGTGGCCTCTCCTGAGGAAGAGGATGAGATGCAGCTTTGAAGAGACAGAGGCAGAAAGAGGTAGTGGCTGGGGCATGGGAGAGACAGAGAGTACATGTGTAAGTGCATGTAACTCTTATCTGCGGTTTAAGTGTCCCGTCTGGGCCTGTCTGAAACTAGTGTGTGTGTGTGTGTGTGTGTGTGTGTGTGTGTGTGTGTGTGTGTGTGTGTGTGTGTGTGTGTGTGTGTGAGTGCGCGCGCGCGCCTTCACCCTGCAGAGTTTTGCATATGTGTGTGTGATTGTGCGAGAGATTCCGAGCAGCGTTGACAGACCCCTCCCCACAGGCCAACCAGTGTTAAATATTTAAAGCCCAGACAGGCCGTGGTGTTGCCACAGTAATGCCTCTGTCTGATAGCGCCGGAGACCAAGAGCACACCACCGTCTCTCTCACACACACACACACACACACACACACACACACACACACACACACACACACACACACACACACACACACACACACACACACACACACACACACACACACACACACACACACACACACACACACACACACACACAAATACATGCTCAAAGAGTACCGCAGTGGTAGATATAATGCACACAGACACATCCACTGTCCAACTGCACACATTTGCATGCAGACAAAGTCAGACAGCAACATTTTCACACACAGGTCAAACGCAATCTTTGTTGTTCACATCAACCTTTTTAATTTCTCCTGAGCATTTCTATTTGTGCATTTCTGTCATGTAATTGAGTTTTGAACGTCCTCTGCATATGAAATCACTCTGCCGCATTGGTTACCATATACCATATGTAAATACACAAGCATAGCGTGCATGTATATACATACTACCTTGAGTGAAGCGTAGATATGCTATACTTCTTTCAATGCTGTGATTTTCTCACAATGTAGCCATTATATTCTGCCAATGCAAGTAAATCTATCCTGTCTGTGCCAATACAATATTCACAATACCTGAGAATGACTTCTAGGCTTTTATAATATATGTCTCATTGTTGAAAGAGTGGCAGTACAAAGATTTCTAAAGTGTATCATGTTCAGGAATTTTTGTGATAATATAAAATAGCATACAAATAAAAGCTGGCCTTAGGTGAAGCTGCTGTGATTTGATTACTTCATATTTTCCCATAGAAAGCTCTGAATATAAAGTATGAGGCAGACTGATTCAGCAGCAACCATAGGAAAATCACAGTAGGTCATGTGTACAAGGATGATTGGGGGGAGCCTCCAGGTATACTGATTTTGGTTCATAAAGCTGAAGAGTTAGGTGGAGAAGAAAAGACGTTGTATGGCATGTAGTAACTGTTGCTTTGAAGTAAAAAATGTGGGACACGTGTCAATTTATCTTCAATACGTTACAGGTTTGAACTACCAGAAGCTGACCGATGAATCTCTGGATCCACTGGCCACTCTCCAACCGGTTCTGATCAGTCAAAACGTCCTGTCCATCTCTAAACTCGCCAATCGGCTGCCTCTGCCCGGTGGTGGAGGGGCAACAGTTTCCCCCAGTGCAGTCCACGCAGTGTGGTTGCGCAAGCTGTTCTGGAAAGGAGACCCCCAGCTGTTGAAGAGACCCCCGCAGGGCGACCAAGACTACCTGCACGCCTACGACACCTGCTCCAAGTACCTGGACAGACTGGTCCCTGCCGACACCGTCCACTTCTTGGACAGTGTCACCTTTTCTCCCGATGCTGCCAAAAATGTAAGCCTACATCGGACTCAAACAACAAGCCATCTTTTTCAAATGAATACTGTATGTCAGACAGAAAATCGGAAAAAGTAGTATGACACATTGGAGTGTGAAAGAAGCTCTATTTTTTATTAGAGTCTCAGCCAGGAACTGGTGGGAGTTGGGCAGACACACAATTTGTAATTGCAGCACAGAAGGTAGTTGGTTTCAGGCACCCACCCAGGCAGGATTCATAATGTGTGAAAGGAGGGATTGTGGGGATTTTCAATCACTACATCAAACTGTCATATTCCTCCCTCCATACTCTTCATCGTCTAGCCGGTCTTCTCTCATGCCTCTGGCTAAATTTTTTGGAACGTCAAAAAAACCTTTCCTAATTTCAAATCCATTATTCTGTTCACATCCACACTTTGTAGCCTCAAAGCACACACCAGTCATGATTTATAAAAGAAATTATAAAATTTCACAAGAAATGTCAGCCACATAATTACAGCACTGTGAAAAATTGTCCCGCGGTCGACTTAAAGTGCCTCAGTGCACCTTATCAATAGTAGCCCACTGTTCTTTTTTCTTTCATGCTGGCGCCCCACCAACTCCTCTCTCCAGACCATCCCCCTCTTTCTTTTTTTTTTGCATTGCGGTCTTATGCCCCCTCTCTTTCCCCGCAACTCCAAGAGACCTAATTGATCCCGCTCTACTTCAGAGCCAATTAAACTCCAATTACTAGCAGGCACTGTTTTCCTTCTGTGGTCTTTACCATGCAGATTACCTCTCAGGAACACACTGTCTACTCCCCCTTCCCTTACCACCCTCCTCTTCCTTTTTTTTCAATCCATTTTTAACCCTCAAAAGGGAAATCTTCTCCCTGTTAGGTACTGACCTTTCAGTCCCCCGCAGCCCCCCTTCCCCCTTCCCTCCCTTCCCCTTCTCTCCCACTATGGATGTACCCATTTCCTGCAAGGCCAAGGGGTGAGGTGAACGACTGGAACTTATCACACCTCCTACTGGACATATTTTTCGACCCCCAGATGTATTGATCTTTGATAACCTCTTTGTTGGAAGCGTCCTCCCTTTCTCAACATCCAGCCAATTTTCAACTTCCATTGATGTTAACTATATGAATACTCATATACAATTGCATCAGTTCACATTTTACAAGAATTCTACACGTATGTCAGTAAACTCAATTTGAGTGGTCATCCTGTCCTGGCAGGGAAAAGTTCAGTCAGTTTGACTTAATATATCTAGAAACTGCTGGAAGTGTGAAGTCTGAGGATTTGTAAGTGTCTTGGTGTGAAAGTGTGTGAGGGGCTTGTTAGGGGCCTGTGCTTCCATAGAACAGAGTAAAACCTCCTGCAGCCAAAAGGCCCGCTCTTTCTCCCCATGAATGGTTAACCTGCTCTCACTGTATCAAATCAATTACACCAGGCTGGCAGCTATGATCATACACACACACACACACACACACACACACACACACACACACACACACACACACACACACACACACACACACACACACACACACACACACACACACACACACACACACACACAACACACACACACACACACACACACACACACACACACACACACACACACACACACACACACACACACACACACACACACACACACACACACACACACACACACACACACACACACACACACTACTCATGTTCCTGGTGATATTTTGGTGCAGATAGATTGGGTTCTACCCGTCTCTCTTCAACATTAACAATTCATGTATATAACCGATGCACCATTGTCTCCCTCTCTTTGTCCAATTTGACCCCAACCCCCTTCCCAATTTGCTCTCCTTATCCCGTGCCTCCTCCTCCTCCTTCTCTTCCTTCCACCCATCCTGCTCAATGTCCAGCTGAGCATCCAGGCGAGGTTGGAGGTGATAAAGCGAGCCACCAAAGCCCTGCGCCAGCTGGGTGAAAAGAGCAAGAAGCAAGGAGGCGATGGTTCTGTTGGGCAGGGAGGGACGGACCCAGCAGGGATGACTTTTGATGAGGCTCTAGCACACCTGCAGCAATCACAGGCCCACCTGGACACCCTGAGTCATGCCTTCATTCTGTCACTCAAAGACAGCCAGCAGGTAGACCCCATCTGCCACACGCTTCAACCATTTCATTAGTTGGAGAGAGAATTCCTCTTTGTGTGGTAAATGATCCATTAAATGAACACACAAATTCTAATAGTGATTCACAGATTTTTTTTTTTTTTAATGTAGATGTGGACAAAAAGAAAAATTGCTACAGTGAGTCAAAGCCGTGCTTTAGCATTTTGAGTGATTAATTCATTCTCTTAAACTAGAATTGTAAGTAACTGCAATGTATATGAAGCTAAATCTGGTTTGTTTGTGCAGGAAGTATTTGCACAAAAATATTTCCAAAAATAAACCAAGCTTCATTGGCTTGATGAACTTAATGATATATTCCACTTAATTTTTGCAATGTAGACTGTAAATATACTGAGCAATTAAGAAATACAAATAATTGTTGTTGCTACAAGAGCATAATTCTGACTTTGGTTGAAGGTAATCACTTATTTTATGATATTGTAACATAAAGTGAGCAACAGACATCTACATATGGTTAATTTTGTTGTCTTTGTTAATTGTTAATTAGCATGCAAGTTGACCAAAAAGCCAATATCCAAAGCCCAATTAATTTACTGATTGCGACACATAGACACACACATGCACTTCATCACTTCCTGTTACCTTGCCGGTTCATAATGTCACCTTTAGTTGGACATACAGATGGTGTCTATATTCTTTTTGCGGTTGTGTACATGTGTTTTATATTTTTGGGGTGGTTCTGCTCAGCAAAGCTCTTCCCAGCCTCACTGGAACCAGTCAAGGATATATTAATGTAAATCAATGGGCGGCTGTTTCAAATGACCCCCGACTTATGGATGTATACAGTACATGCACCATGCTGTATTCATTAGGCAAAGTCACACTGACTTACCCCACTGCCACCTCCCTCACTGTAGCTGTGTGTGTGTGTGTGTGTGTGTGTGTGTGTGTGTGTGTGTGTGTGTGTGTGTGTGTGTGTGTGTGTGTGTGTGTGTGTGTGTGTGTGTGTGTGTGTTATACACAAAATTAATGTGGGGCTAGAGAAAGGGGAACATTACGAGCTGAGCGTTGCTATGCAACCATAAGACAGCTGTGAAAACTGGTCTTTTCTGACCTCCACTCTGTGCAAGTTAATAACATTTAGCCCCTGTTTTATCTGTTTAAAAGCATCTCCATAATAGAGAAGAAAATCCAAGCATTGCAAGGCAGGGCAGAGTCACAGGTGCATGCACACGCGCACACACACACACACACACACGCACACACACACACACACACACACACACACACACACACACACACACACACACACACACACACACACACACACACACACACACACACACACATAATGTAGTGGAGAAGGCGATTGTATACTTGGAGCTAGATAAAAAGGATATAAGAACCAGGAAAGGGCAGATAGGTAGAGAAAGATAGATCGAGGGAGCTCTGCAGGTTCTCTTCGCCTGTACTGTGGTCATTTATCAAGCCTATGTGACCGGTCGCTACCACAGGTGCCTTGATCTGCGGTGAGGACAGCAAATTTCATATTGTACATATTGATCTTTAATCTCTCCTGTGATCGAAATTTAGGATTGTAACAATGAAAGATAAATTGAGAGCTTTTTATAGAGAGTTTTATAGCACACCTTGCCATCATCATGTCCACTGCCCCGAACTGAAGCACCACATATTTCCCACAGACGCTCATGTCCCCGTTAGCTGGTATTCTGCCTCCGAATATAATATTCATATCAAATATCATAAATGTATTATATCCATATTTAATTAATATCATATCAATATAAGGAATATCATATGAATATCAATGTCCTGTCCTGAATGACCTGTGTATGAATATTACAAACAGGTCAGGTGACACAGTTCCCTTGTTGGAGTTCAGTGCCTACACTCATTGTGCTTGACTTAATGCCAGGAATGCAATTGTGTTACTCAAAGTGAGCAGTGAACCAATGCAAAATGTATTCACTAATCTTTGTACCTCCTGCAACACACATCTCTCCTCTTTCTCACTTTTTTGTGTTCTGCTTTTACTGTTCATTTCTCTCTTTTTCAAAGCCCTGTCTCCAAAATGTTTTTCTTTTTCCCTCTTTTGTTCTTCATTTTGTGACTTTCTTCTGCTGTCTCATTATTATTTGTTTGTCTGTTTTGTATTTTCTTAATATTTTCTTAACTTTTAGACAACCTCAACTCCCACACTGTGAAATAGTGTCCCACCTTTCATTTTATTTCTATCTGTCTGTCATACTTTTGTTCACCTTTCAGGAGCAGCTGCAGGGGTACAGTCAACTTTATGATTTGTCCCGTTCTGAGAGGTCGAAAGTTTGCGAGTTAGCAGTCACCATGGCAACTGATGGACAGCCTTTGGAGCGCATTGGGGAGCTTCTGCATGTGGCTGTTGGACGCCTCGACCTGTCTGTCAAATCTGTGCTTCATGATGCAGTGGAGAGAGTAGTGGCCGCACTCAGGTATTATGTCTTTTCTTTCTTTCTGTTTCCTCTATTTCTCCGTGACACACATAGTAGAAAACACGAACATAACACGCAGTATAAAGTCAAGTCTTGTCAGTACATTGATACAAAAACCCGTCCCATTCATACAATTTCACTGATGTAATTTCCTCAAGGACATCTGCTGATAAGTAACTGCTTTTATCTATAGTGCATGTGCACAATAACACCGAAAAACCTGGTTGTGCACTTGAAGGAATTATGCGTCATTTTGGATAAAACACTTTTCATTTTTTGCCGAGAGATGATGAGAAGAACTACGCAGCTGGAACCAGGAAAAGTAAACCTGCCAGAGCCTTTAAACCAGAGTAATTAATGTTGTTTGAACGAAGTTGATTAAAATGAACCATGCTATACTAAAATGAGAAGTTGTGCATTAGGTCACAAGGACTTTGAGTACTCACTGGTTGCTCGGCAACCTTGTTGTAACAAAAAGACCTTCATAACCAAAAAAAAAAACCCCACCAAATTTCACAAATTGCCATTTTAAATTCAAAAAGAAACTTTTAATTACAAAAGTATACATTTCTATATTTCAATATAAACTAACATAAAAGTAAAAAACAAACTTTGTAGACTGCAAGAATATTAACATAGGTTAGCATCTAGATGTGGTAGGTATGTAGTAGTGGAAGGGGACTATATATACAACTGCAGGACTAAATATCCTTTTTATGCTTACATGTACAGAGAGAATTGCTTCATGCTGTGTTGCTTAACTTCTGCAGCTGTAATTACTCATAGCGACTAAATTCTTTGAAACCTCGACATCTTCACCTATAAGAGTCAAAAATCTATACTCTCCACCGACCTCTGCAGCCAGTGATTATTTGTGGGGATCTCACGGTTGTTTTCACTGGTTTGTAAATCATACATTACATAGACGCTGGTAGGCCGCCTGTAAGCCCCGAGTTGTTCAGAAAATGGTTAATAATAGGATAGTGTTGAAAAGATTTCATTGCTGCACTGCTGCCTCGTGTGCTGTGTGCTACCAAAGATAACACCCACTGTGGCAAACATAACGAAGGTAGCTGGAAAATCAGGATATCAGGTTGGTACACATAGTTGCCTTTTGTCTTAATTTAATATTTTTTTACATTCACCGTCATGCCTTGCCAAACGACATTATCATCTACATGTACCCCCTTTTATGCCTGTCTGGTCAGATTACAGACATATGTATGCAATACATATATTTTCACAACTATCCAGATTAAGGGAAGAATCTAAATCCACATGAAAGCGGGCTTTATGATGTACATTCAAATATATGGAAGGCCACCTGAACACGCCACCTACAACCTGATCTTTGTTGGTTGTTATCTGAAAATATACTTTATATAGGTACACTTTGGGCTCAGCATGTTGGTGGGAAGAACACTGTCAAAACAAATGCCTGAAGTGTTGAATTGAATCTACAGTAGCTGCCTGTGGGAGTTGGGCTCACAGCATTTTATTGGTGTTTCCCTGCTCCCAGCATTCAAGAGGCAGGGAGAGGTGATTCATCCTGACATGTCTGCAGAGCTGCCAGATTTAAGGACTATGGCAAATGCTTGGATATAGTATGATCCAGAAACTACATGAAAATAGATAGAAACAATAAAGTAAACACATAGTGCCAAGTTGCTGTGATTTAACATTCATAGGCTTAAATAGCTTTTTGTTCATCTTGTCCTTTTGCCCTAATAGAATCTAGTGTGCAAATCTTGACAGACCAGTGAGCCACATTTTACTGACAGAACCAGATATCATCGGGGCCATCTGATTGGCTTGATAAATGAGTACCAATTGCCTTGATTATATTCCTGCCTCATTTCCTGCTTTTTATGGCTGCTCAATGGTGCATAGGGCAGATAAATGGCACCTGCATTTACACACCACCAGAAGATACTTGTGCACGTGCACAGACACTCACACATTTGTCTTCATATAGACATGCAGCCACTATCCCTAATAATGCACACACACACACACACACACACACACACACACACACACACGCACACACACACACACACGCACATTTTTTCTTGCATGCACATATTCTTCCCCTTTCTCTGATTCATTATCTTTTCATAATTAATGCAGCCTGATACAGCTGTTCCCCTCCAGATCTCACTCTGCTCCCACACACACACACACACACACACACACACACACACACACACACACACACACACAACGCACAAATGCATACGCACGCGCACAGTCAGTCTCCATGAATGTGTGCGTGTTCTGTGCGTTAGGTGCAGAGCTGTGTGCACACAGCCTTAGGTATTCACTGGAGGTTTTCTTTCCCTTGCACATGTCCCTCCAGTGTTCTTGCATGTGAATGTTCCTTTATGCATCGACTGTGTGTGCGTGTGTGCGTGTGTGTGTCCCCGTCCGTCGTCTCGAAACATTCTGTTTGGCAGGTATGAATGAGGCAGTCTTGTTTTTGGCTCTCTTAAAGCCTTCAGTTTGGTGCAGCAGACTTACCTGAGCCTCACACTAATGGCTATCTTTTGTAACTGTCATAACTGTTCTGAGTTAGTGTGTGTTTGAAGAGAAAATGTAAGTGGTAAAATGCCATGAAGAAAATGCTGTGTCGGCTTTCCGCCTTTTGCCAGAGCATTTGTATGTTGTGTGTGAATACATATGTATAAATGTGTGTGTGTGTGTGTGTGTGTGTGTGTGTGTGTGTGTGTGTGTGTGTGTGTGTGTGTGTGTGTGTGTGTGTGTGTGTATATTATATATATATATATAATATATGCATATTATATATAATTATATATATAATATATATATAAATGTATATATATATATATATATATATATATATATATATACTATATATATATATATATATAATATATATATATATATATATACAGTGAACCCTCGTTTTTCGCGGGGGTTACGTTCCAAATAGAAACCGTGATAGGCGAAATCCGTGAAGTAGTAACCTTTATTTTACAATTGAAATAGATAGAACTGGACATTAAATATATCTACGTTACATATAGTCGTAATGTGATTTCAATGCACGATGCAAATCCGTGAAGCAGCGAGACCGTGAAAGGTGAACCGCGTTATAGCGAGGGTTCACTGTATATATAATATATGTTATATTATATTATTATATATATATACACACATTTATACACGTGTGTATGGATATAATCCCAGCAGTAAAGTGCAGTTGAGTCAGGGGAAATTACTTTTTTCCCCCCTTTCTTTCTTTGTGAATAATAGCCCTCCAACATGCAGCATACACACATGCACACACACGCACAACAGTAGAACCAACAGTGACACTAAAAACTACACTAATCACGTTCCAGTTACATTTTTAAACTCACCGACTATTGTGTGCCTTTAAACCTTTCTCATTTACACCCCATTTGCAAAGAGAAATCTAATTTATCAACTTTAAATGAATAAATTATCTATTCTTGTAAATTTCCATCATGTTCCCCATGCCTATGAGCTTGTACCATTGGAGACGGATTTAAATGTTTGTCTGTTGCCTCATGTCTCCAGGACTTAAATTAATTTCATGATGGTTAATTTTCACAAAGCTGCGTTTGCTTCAAACATTTAATCGCTGCCAGACAAATTTTTAACTAACACTGTCCCTGACAAGAAAGCCTTTGATTATTATTTTTTTGTTGTCATCCCTTGACATTGTGGTAATTTCTAAATCTTATCTTAATTAGCGTATTATGTAAGATGATTGTGGTGATGTGGTTTGTTTTTCAGTGGAGACCCAGGTGCCGTGACAAATTACCCAGAACCCCTCAGGGTCCTGGAGGCCATGGTGACCGCTGTGCACAACAATGTGCAGAGGGGGTAGGTTCCATCTGTCCACGCACACACCCATACAAATCGTATACACACACTCATACAAATCGTATACACACACCCATACAAATCGTACGCACACACTCATACAAATCGTACACACACACTCATACAAATCGTATACACACACTCATACAAATCGTACACACACACCCATACAAATCGTATACACACACTCATACAAATCGTACACACACACTCATACAAATCGTACACACACACCCATATAAATACACACACCCATACACACACGTACACACACACACCCATACAAATCGTACACACACACCCATACAAATCGTACGCACACACTCATACAAATCGTACACACACACCCATACAAATCGTATACACACACTCATACAAATCGTATACACACACTCATACAAATCGTATGCACACACTCATACAAATCGTACGCACACACTCATACAAATCGTACGCACACACCCATACAAATCGTACGCACACACTCATACAAATCGTATACACACTCATATCTTACTACACTTGCAGAAACACATTCTTTGCTGTGCTTAAACTCCACTTGACAAAAATAGAAACACAACACTTTTTTGTTTTTTCTCAGATTTTTCTTAAATATCTCTTTTATGCACACAAAGATTCATTTCTCTAAAATTTTGCTCACAAAGTTGTTAAAATCGCTTCACATTTGCCAGGATGATCCATCTACCTGACAGGGGTGGCATCAATATGCTGATGAAACAGCACGATTATTGTACAGCTGTGCCTTTGGACAGGTCATAATAAAAGACCACTCTAAAATGTGCAGTTTTATAAGAGACATAATGCTACAGATGTCGCAAGTTCTTAGAGAGCGTACAATTGATATGCTGACTGGAGGAATGTCCACCACGCTGTTGGCCATGAAACGTGCATATACTGAAACATATTTTTTCAAGACAAAACTTCATATTTTAGAGTGACTTTTATTGTTACCAATGCAAGGCACAACTCTGCAATAATCAAGATGTTTAATCAGTCTCTTGATGCCACACCTGTCAGATGGATGTTTATCTTGGCAAAAGTGAAGTGCTCACTAACAAACATTAAAAAAATTTGTGAACAGAAATTTAGCAAAATGGACCTTTTGTGTCATCATGAAATTAAAGGTTTTGCGTTTATATTTTTGTCGAGTGTAAATTGTCGTCACAGAATAAATGTCAGATAACTTGATCCCAGACCCATGTTCATAATCCAAATAAGTGTTCCGAGTTTTTGAGTTGAACATAAATCACACAAGCTTCCTCTGCCTTTGTGTCCCTTTCTTTACACTCAGCTCTATTCAAGGTCTGAAATTACCACCTATTCAAAGTCAAATGTCAGTAAAATGCCTGATAAATAAATGAAGATAAATCAACAAGAGGCCCTTACCTACCTGTCTGGTAGCGTTTTTCTTGGTTGCCAACATTTTGACAGCACCAGTCCTGCTCTGGTGGTCATTCCTTTTGTGACTGTCAGTCAAATAAGGCAAGTCAAGTAATGGATTTGTGACAAAAGCACTCTAAATTGATGCAGTGTTCACAAAGCTAATCTTTTTTTTTTTTTTTTTTTGCAGTCAGGATTAGACTTATTTTCAGTTTTGATCACTTTCTATTTCCTCAATTTATCATTTAGTCTATTAAATGCCCCAAAATAAGTACTAATTTTCAGTTTCCTAAAGCTCAAGGTGGTGTCTTCAGATATTTTCTTATGTCTAACCAACAGCCCAAATTGCAAAAACTTTCAATTTGAAAAACATAGAAAAACACCAAATCCTCCCATTTGAGTAGCTGAAACCAATGATTTTTTTTTCCTTTTGAAATTGACCTTATTTATTGTTTTGCAAAAAAGTTACAATTAGTTTTCTGTATTTTATCCTCTTGCTACTAATCCTTTTAACTCTAATTTGCATAGTTTGCTGGGTAGAGCAATAAAAGTGTAAGAACATAAAATAATGTGTAAATGAGTTGCACATTAGTAAATGTTTTACCTGGATGTCTAGATTGGAAATTTTACACAGAAAAATACAAAAGATTTTTTGGTATTTCTGTGAAAAATGTAAATGTTAAATTTACTCTGCAAGTTTTCTGAAAGATTTTAAAAGAAAGAAGCCAAACTTCTTGCTAACATTTTCCTAGCGTAAGCTCTCCACCTTATCTCTTAATCTCTGTCTCTTTATGTCGGCCTCGCTCAACCTGCCTGACTGCTGTCCCTCTCAACCACCTCCCTCAGTGACAGCGCAGTGACTTCCGATGACCTCCTGGCCTGGTTGCGTCCATTCTGCGGTGATGCGTCTCTACCCGTGAGGCCTCGCATCGACGTTCTGCAGATCCTGGAGAGTAACTTCAGCCTCGGCGACAGTGACGTTCGTCTTCTGCTGCTCTACAGAACTCAGGCTGTTCTCAAAGACAGAGAGGTAACTGCACCGACACACTCACACATGCGAGCATGAAATGCAAATTAGAAATGCAAATTATACATTACTTGAGAAACAACGTTAATCCCAGTCACTCTAAAAAACGAACGGTAATTGACCTTAAGGAGACCAGAGAGGAATGGATCTTTTCCTTTTCTTTGGTCCATGGTCATTAATTTGTAAAAGATATTAGAAATTGAGAAGATACAAGGAGATAAGTAGAAGGAGATGGGGGGACTTAAGATGCAGGTTAAGAGGACGAATAAAGAAACCACTCATCCCATAATAACAATATGCGAATGTGAATTTATATGTACATTCCCATTATGTAAGATTATAGGCTTTTGGCTAAAAAAAAAAACCGGGTGGTGTACAGTGCAGAGTTGATGTCTCACTCATGTCTCTGCCACCGTTGTATATTTATAGAATCACTTAAAGATGATGCAAATTTATTCAAATTTGACTGGCTACGAACATGTGTTCTGCATGTCACAAAGAAAAAAAAGAAGAAAAAAAAGGAACTTCCAAAACTATTTTTCTTCTGTTAGCATACAGTTGTCAATAATTCAGTTCTTTGTAAAATCCGCACATAATTTACCTGTAAGCTTCCCTAAGTCCTCTGTATATTTGCAATAGTGTTTTACATATTTATATTGTCTGTGTCGGAGCATGCTGTATGTTTGCACGTGTATGTTTGCCTTGGGTGGCTCAGCCTCCTCCCTCCCTGGTGTAAGTGACAACTGAGTGGCTCGTCATTAAGTTATCTGACTGACAAATTAATGGCCCAAGCTGGTTAATTAATGTGTGAATGTATGCGCACAGCCGTGGGCCATTGTCAGCAGGTAGACAGGTGTGTGGGCCCGGACTCTTTGACTAAGTGGGTGCACTCCCGACATTTGACAGGCTCTGATGAAATACGCACGCACGCACACACACACACACACACACACACACACACACACACACATGTAGGCACACGTACTCTCTTAAAGGGATGTACATCCATGGGATCTGTTAATTAATCTTGTAAAAGAAGTCTCGCTGCAAGAACGAGACTCCTTTCAGATGAAGTGCCACTTTCTCTTGTCTCTCCCCAAGGCTACCAGAAGGCCTTTAAATGTGTCAGCAGGGTTCTCGGAGTCAAATGTCCCATTTAACTTTCACCGTCAGAATTGTTGTTAATTGAAAATATTTTTCATGATCACATCTGTACTGACACACAAAACCAAACCCGTGCGTTCACTCTTTTGTTTTATACATTTTGCCTTCTAACTGCAGCGACTTTTCATTGTGTCAACTGCTCGACTAAAAACAGTTGTCCGTTAATCATGTTGCCTGGTCTGGTACCACCCGTAAGCAGAGGTGGCACTGATGGCAGCAACTTCCTCCAAGGCCATGGCAGAGACATGGTAGTGCCCCTCTCTGACCTCATCATGTCGGCTTACAGCCAGAATGGAAAAAGAAGAAGGGGGAGAAGTGGTGCTCGATGAGAAAAAAGTCTGACGCTGACAGAGACAGCAGGGGGGGAAGAGGGAAGGAAAAGAGTCGGTATTGTTCCCATTCTGGTCCCCTAACTAATCAGCACAGCTCCCTCCTAACTGTGTCCCAGGCTGCCCCAGAGACAAACACACACTCGCATAAATCCACTCTATCCATTTTGCATACTCTTGCACACTCACCCCTACTGCACAGTACACAGATACGATACACATACACACACAAACAGGCAGCCCGCTGTGATTTCCATGACAAGCGTGCTGTCATGCCTCCGTTTGTGAGGGAAACTGATGCCAGTAGTATGTTTTAAGTTCTCCCCATCTTTCCTTTTCCGCCGCTGTCTGTTTGCTGCTCTGACAAAGACGTCTGATTAACACTGCCGTCTACTATCAAAGGGAGCTGCAGATAGGCTGTACACACTCACACACACACACACACACACACACACACACACACACACACACACACACACACACACACACACACACACACACACACACACACACACACACACACACACACACACACTGACAATGGTTTAGTCTCAAATGGAACAAAGTTTTCATTCATTAAGATGCATGTACGTACATTATACACACACACACACACTCTCTCTCTCTCGAGCGGGTAATGACTGTCAGTTTTTGGAGCACTTTAAACTGAAAACACTATAGGAACACTGAGACTAAATGAAAACAAACATTTTGTAACTTTTACTGCACAGTGGCCACAAGTGGTAATTCCTCAAAATCACAATTTCTATACAAATCAGAAATCACAGTGAACTCTTTCGTCAAATCAGAATACATTGGATGCTGACAAAGAACAGTTAGTTACAAAACCTGGATTTCCCAACACAAAGTGAATTGAATGTAGAAAGCTAGCCAACATAGCTGAAGAGCAACTGACACAAAAGCATTTATTACCATTACCGATGTCCGAATGAGTTATTTAGCAAGATTGCTGACATCACCTCAAGTTGGCTCAGTAGCAGCTAAAAATGAAGAAATGGGAAGACCTGGCTTATGATCAAAAACTTGCAAGTTAACAATGCAGTTAACGTAGCCAAACACCAAGCAAGCGTTCAAAAAAAGTAGCCCACTGAAGTTTGTTATCCAGTCCTATTTACTTCTCTAACTTAATCATATCTAGCTTTCAGTACCTTCATTTGTCTCAGGAATAACCGTAATTCTTCGCTTACCTTGACCTTGCAGAAATTATGAATGTGTCATTCCACATTTGAGCGATAATGTGCGACACTCTTTGCAAGAAACGTGACAACATTGGTGACGTTGCTTCGAACTTAAGCTAATAAAAGGCGTAATTATATTAGCGTAATGAAAAGCTTTTGCGTCCCCTGACTTATAAAGACAGGGAAAACTGTGGTCCTGTAGTTTGTTTATATTGGCTGTCCAAGCCTCCTCCCTCTCCATTGCTGCCTGCCTATATCTGCAGTCTGTATGTTTTTTGTCCATGCATTCTCATCTATATACATCAGCATTTCTGTATTATACACCCAGTCAGAAACACACACACAAACATGCATAAATTCCAGCATGTGGCGCCTTGTGATGGAAGCAGGCGAATGCTATTATGATGGATGCTGTTTAGCCCAGCGGTGTCCAGACTGGGTCAAGCTGGCCTGTATCAGTGGAAAAGGCCACTACATGATTCACAGCCGCTGCCTCACACAGACCCAGCGATGATATATCAGAAGGAAACGGAGAGAGAGGAGAGAGATAATGATGGATAAGAGATATAAAGAGAGAAAGAGAATATATTGAAACAGAAAAAGAGAACCACCTTCCATTCACCATTCCAATACATCATCTCCTCTTTCTCCCTTTGCATCCCAACACTCTGCTCAGCCACAGGGACACCGAAAAAGGGAGGTACTAATGAGCCAAATTGAAATGCTGACATTTAGGTAGTGTGTGGAGGAAGGGGTGGGGGGGAGGGGGGGTGATGCGGGAGGAGAGGCATGGAGGGTGTGAGAGGTGAAGCCAGGAATAGATTTTGTGACTTAATTTTGAATGATTAGTCATAACAGCAGGGCATCCAAATGTCAAGACTAGATGTTCTGTTTTGTCTGTGTGTATATTGTACATTTGGCCTTTATGTCACTAACAACAATATAGATAAGGTTATTTCTTTATGACATTTCAAAGACAAAGAGGTGACATCAGAAAGCAAATATACACTCACACACTGCCTGCTTATTGTGCTTGGGTGCATACTGTATACATGCTTGTTAATGTAACGCTATCTCTGCTGCAGCCTTGATTTTATAGTGTAGAGATACAAATGACTGTGCCAAATCCCACGATGGTCCTCGCATTAATGGGCACATCAGGCTTGTAACGCTCACATAAAAACACACGGGGAAGGTGAAGCGGGTCACTGCATCAAGGTCTTCACACCTGCGCTCACTCGGTATGTTGCACACCACAGGGGGAGGTTGCAAGGAAAATCAGCTGTATGCATGCGTGTGCACGCGTGCACGAAAAGTCATCACGGAGCTCATCAGCTGTGATCACCGATTCATGCTACAAGCCCCTTTCCCCCCACGTCAGTGTCAGGGATCATTTGCTGTGACACATTGTTTTGGTGCTGTGCTGTTTGGCCTTGCAGTGCGTCGTCTATCTAAAATGGATGAAGTGAGCTGAGCAGAACAGGGTATGTAGTTGTAGTCTGGCAGCTTCTACTCTGCAGCTACAGAGCCTCAGGACCCCATACGTTAAATCCAACCTATCCCCTATGTGATTTTGCCCGAGGCATGTCTTCATATGTATTCATACGCATATTTATTTCACCTTTCAAAATGTCAAATTATTTTTTTCTCTTTCAATTCCTTCCTTTAGGGTTTAATTTGAGAACGTTTTAAATTTAGAGTTTCTATATTTATTCTCAGAGGTATAGGACTTTTTTCTTGACCATTTCTGCTTCTTGTTTCTGATTACGTCTCTTCTTTGGACTGATCTGCTTTTCTCGACAGTCACACATGATAAAACACCTTTAAAAGTAACTGATAACTACTGTACATTACAAAAACATACTGTATGACCTTTACTGTATTTTAATCTCTCACTAATAATAATAATAATAATAATACTCACCTCCCTGTAGTGTTAAATTATTTTCTCTTTCTCGATCTTCCTCCTTTTTCTTGCATGGCCAACCATATTTGTTATCATGCAGTCACATCTAAACACAACCATGATGGCTATTGCTTTTTTTCTTGCCTGTTTCCTGTAGTCTATTTGTCAGTCTCCTATAGTCTCTCACTCCACCTCCAAATTGTTCAATAGAAAGATAGGATGGTAATTTAAAAAATGTTATGCACCAATTAAGCAGAAAATTACAGAATTCCTATTTCTGGACAGAATGTAACACAGGTAGATTATGGAATCAGATTAGTGTGAATATTAATCAATGCACAAAGCAAATGTTTTCAGGATTCATCTGCAGCCAATTAGATGTCTCCTTCCTTTTCAGCCAATCAACAATCTCTTGCATCCATGGCTGACTACATGACATATGGCAGCGACACATCCTCCTGTTCATAACTGCAGACTGTGCAGATGTAATGCTGTGTGATCACATTAAATCATACCCTCAACTCCCTGCTTATGGGATAGGCTGAAAGGAAAAGAAACATGTGATTGGCTACAGATAAATCACTGCTGGAAAAAAAGTGCATTTGTGAATCACAGCACTGCAGGGGAGTCCCAAAAAAATAAAAACACACAAATGCAGGGAAGTTTATAAATGACAAGCAGTTTGTATATGAATGTAACTATATCCAAAAAAGATTTTTTTTTAGAACGTTACAAATACTAGGATATATATATAGGATTTCTATTACATGTTCAAAACAATAAATATTGTTTATGTGCATCAGAAATACATTTGTGAACCTTACTTTTTTTCAATGTTTTTTTTACACACACACACACACACACACACACACACACACACACACACACACACACACACACACACACACACACATATATATATATATGTGTGTATATATATATATATATATACACACATATATATATATATATATACACAAGATAAAGATGAATATTGTTATTATTATTCACTGAGAGAGTAATTTATAGATAAATCCTGAAAAACATTTGTGAATCCTACTTTGGCCATTCATTCATATTGAGACTGATATGATGAAACGAATGCCTGCATGCATACATGGACAGACCAACCGATGCATTGCATTGGAATAGCTTTTCATGTGCAATTTCTTATGAGGTATTAAACAAACTACGAGTATTTGATGTGCATTCTCAAGAGTGTGCATGCATTTGTCAATACGTGTGTAATCACATACGTATGTTCATGCATGTATGCGTCTCCTGCCATATTGCAAGACACCCCACTGCAGCTGCTGTGTAGTTAAATATTAAGGCCACCGTTTGAAGTGTGAAGATAAGCCTTTCTTGCTATGAAAGACTTGAAAGAAGACAAAATAAAACCACAGATGGATGGCATACTTTTGTTGTTGTTGTAACCACAATATTTGTTTGATTTGATAGAAATACAAACAGAAACACAAGTGGGATTGTCGTTAGTTGACAGAACACTGTGTTTTGCTGACGCTGATCGTTGGCTTTAAGCCCCTCTGGTGTGTGCACACACACACATTATCATGTATTGTCAGATGAGAGGAATTGGTTCTTGATGCAGAGGTAAAAAGTTGAGATGTGGCAGTTAACTTCTCGGGACAACGAGGGATTTTGTGCAAAAAATTACGGAGCTTTGCAGAGGTGAGGGCCATGAGGAGAGGGTAAGCCGGGCAGGTGAGCTGAGAAAGATTTGTCTGATGAAAGTGAATGAGCCTGGACTAGAGGGAGAGGGTTATACAAGAACAGAGAGAGAGCAGAGTCTCTTTCCGAGCGGATAAATAATAAATGTGATGGGGTTGAGAAAGCTATCTCATGGCCGCAGTCTAATGCAACAGATCAGGGGTCATTGTTGTGATAGCCAAGCTCTGGCTATAATTCCACTTGTTTTAACAGCTTTTATCTATACCCCTCGGCTCCTTACAAAAACTTTATTTGTGCTCTGTCTCTAACTCCGAGCCAGGAGAGAGGAGCACAACACTTTGTCATCTCTGTGGGTTTCACTGATGATTTAGTAAAAAAAAAACACCAGGGAGGGGGCATTGCAATAAAATAAACCAGCAAAGACAGGATGAGGAGAGGGAGACAGACAAGAGAAGAAATAAGGAAAAAAGAGCCTGAGGACAATGGAAGTGATAGGAGTGGGCAGCAGATGAGAAGCAGGGAGAAAGACAGAGAAATCTGAGATGGGGTGGGGTTGGGGGTGAGGGGAGGTGGAGGTGGGGGTTGGTGGGTGGACACTGATGCCCCGTTATCTTTTTTGGCAAGTTCTTTGCTGCTTTGTAGGACCAGGTAAAGGCTTTCCTTTCGCTCGGCCTTTATGATTTAGTTTAAGCTTATGTGTGAGAGAATGAGTGCATCCAAGCGTCTCACTCCTAAAATTGAAATTGTACTTAAACTGTATGTAATTTAAATTTTACATTAAAAACATTTAACCGTTTCTCATCTTAACTAATTGCATTTGTGCTTGTGTGACCAACCATGTGATTGTACGTGCAGTAATACATGCATCATGTGGTGTCATCTCTTCCTTACATCTTGAATATTCATCAGCCCCTATACGCATGCATGATTAAGGAGAAGTTGGGAGCCTTGGCACAAATGGATTTAACATTGAAATATACTGCAGAGGCAGCTGATATGTCTGTGCTTCGTATTCATGTATGCCACCGTGGCGTCATGTCAAGCAGGTGTGTGTCAACATGGTGTTAAGCCACACGCTTGTTCTTCCCTCCAAACACTGATCCACTCTTGCTTTCCAACCACTCCCCTTTTGTGTTTTGTCATCCCAGCTCCCTCGTCTCTTATCTTACTCCTCTTCCTCTCCCGAGGCGTGTGTCATTATGTTAACGCAGGTGTTATACAATGTGGATCTAACCCAGACTGACGGGAGTGCGAGGAAAAGCATAATGAATAGAGGGAGCAGGTTAGAAAAGCTGTTTTTGTTTGTCATTGCGCTCATCTTGTGATGTCATACTTTGCATACACAAAGGTGTGTGTGTGTGTGCACGAGTGTTTTTGTTTTTCCAAAGACGTTTCTTTATCTTTGCACTTATGTTTTCTCGGCATGTTTTATGTGTTTCACTTTCAAGTCGTAATAAACTCCCTAACCTCCTACAGGCCCTGAGGCTTTGCCCTTTTGGTGTTTGCCTCTCTTTGCTCTCATTTTGTCTGAAACCTGCAGTCTCTTATCATCCCCGCTCACTTCCGCGGCATCGCTCATTTTCTCCCTCGCTCTGCCCGCCTCTCTCTCTCTCCCCTTGTGAAGTGTGCGACCTCTGCAACTTTATTCTGCCCGTCGCTGGGGACATTAGCCAGTGCAGGTCAATGAATATTGATGAGCTCGTTCAGAGCGCACTCAGTAAAGGCAGACACAGAGATCTTTGCATCCCACGGCTCCACTGGCACTCCCAGTCCGATACACTGACATGCCCACATCCCGTGTTCTCCCCCCTCTCCCTTCTCTTTCTCTCCTCTCCCTCTCAGGTCAAGGACTGAGATAATTGCCGAGTCACAGAGAAGATTATCAGGCAGTTTTGTTGATGGGGGCAAAAGTTCACATGTGTTTTACTAACAGCTCATACAAATTCAGGAAGAAACCATGCCTCTTTGATTAGGCTTTGCTTTTGAAGGCCAGCAGTCTCATGAGTCACATTGCCTTGATTGGGTTACCAGGTGCAGCGCTGGCCGTGATGCAGATATTTTTTTAAATAGATGTGGTTTCTCTCGATTAAAAGTCTCCCAGTGAGATCTGATCAAAGGTTATACCTTTGCGTTTTCATGGTTTTGTGTTAGCAACCATCTATAATTATGCGGGGGCGATAACAATCAAGATATTATCATAGCTATTTACATCTCATGGTAGTGTGTACCATGTTTTTTTTTGTGTGTGTTTTTTTTTTAACTGTGGTTCTAATTGAAGTCATTGTGGACGACTATGAATTTAAAACTGTGATGTCAGCTTTACCAAATAAAAAATATTATATCATAGAAATATATATATATATATATATATATATATATATATATATATATATATATATATATATATATATAAAACAAACAAAGAAAAACAGAGACAACTTCAATTCATGTGACGCGTACACAGAAAACAAAATTACGTTTATTTTTCAACACTAAATGCACTACAAATGCAGCATTCATTGGTCAAAGAACATATTTTGTTTGCGTTACTACATTTTTCTTTGTATTCCATAAAGTTTATCTAAAGTCAAAGTGCAATATCTGCATATTTTACTGTTTTACTGCTTTTTTAGTTGCTGCGCTCTGCCTTTTTGGGGGCAGTACGCATGTAAATGAGGGAGCCTTCATGAAATACTCAAAAAAAGTTACAATGCTGGGAGTGAGGAAGAGGAGGCCAGGTATCCACCTTTCACCAAAAAGTGCTGTTATAATAGAATCCAGGATGGAAAACAACAAGAAAAATATTTCACACAAAGTAATTTACACCATTACTGTATTTTAAAACCTCCAAAAAAACAGCTGAGCAAGGAGTTAGGTAACAGCCATTTTAGTTTAGCAAACTAAAACCATCAAATGAAGTTTACTCTGAAGCATCCTAAAATATTTATCAAAAATGCTATCCTTTCTTTGTGCTGCTCATCTCATTGGATAGAAAGGTGGAGTTGATAGTGCTCACCATCATGATTGGCAGTGGTAATAAGATGTGACAAGTGAGAGAGAGAGTGCTGCCAAGACAGACAGTGATGGTAGCACTGATCATTAACCTGTCTAGCACAGTGTCGCACGCGGAGGTGATGATTTTCTCACCACGGACTTCAGCAAGTCAGTCACAGGGTCAGCTCTTGTCAGATGTGAAGACATGATATGTGTCCTCGGTCTGCATGCGTGTAGTGTGAGATAACAGCTGGTGCGTAAATGGGCATTTTGATTGTTTGTTTATTTTGAAGTTGTACTGATGACGTGTGTAACCGAGTCATTTCTTTTCTGCCTTGAAAAGTGGTAATACGAGTGTCCGTTCCCATTTCTTAAATATTTCATATCAGTTCCATACCATTACCGGATTGTTGTGAAATGATCAATACCGGAAGCCTGATTGAACATTCTCGCATGCTTCGAGTTGTCATCTAAATATCCTTTCAAATTACATTGGTAACATTAGTGTGGTAGAAAGGTTTTTGCCTCATTTAGTTTTCCAGAAGGAGGCTATTATCGAGTGGTACAACGTGAGGCCAAAGGTCTGTTTTAAGCCTTGGTAGCCTGATTGCCACATTTGATGGAAATGTTGGTCTGCCAGCCCACTCAGCAACCGTTAGATGAATTGCCATGAAATGTGGTACAAATATTAGTGGTTCCCATAGGATTTATTTGAACAATTGTGATCAACCCATGACTTTACTCCAGCATCACCTTGAACTAGAAAGGTATTTTAGTTTAGGGTATTGACAGCTAAAGGATGGATTGACACACCATTTTTAAATTTATTGTTCCCAAAGATGTACCCTAATGACTTTGGTGATCTCTTGAATTTTCCTCTTGCAAAATTTGTCTTTTTAATTTTACAATGTAGACAACTATTCAGTGAATTGGCATGCAATTGGGTCCAGATATTCATGTTACCAAGAGGATGAATCCTTTCCACTGTGGTGATCGCTTGACTTTTTTTTAATTTTTTTATCTGTAAACACAACTCAGTCACAAGTCAAATTGAACTATTGTTCATTACAATTCATGATAAACATTATGCCTGCTAAAAATGCACACTCACACTCACTCTCACTCTCCCTGCCTTCAGGCAGTTTTATTCAGGCAGACGAAGGCTGAGCTGTAACTGTGTGATCTTTCTTTCTTTTTTTTTTTTTTTTAAATGAACCTCTGATGAAAGCTATTGATGTTAAAAGTTTAAGTGGTAATTATTAAACTTCAAATAAACTTCAACGTGGAGATTGACCAGCAGGACTGATTATGTCACACAAGTGGTGGGATTTTTTTTTCCTCACACATCCCCTGCTGATTGTGAGTGATTCAGCTGTTTGTCTTCGACAATTGCCAACAAGAAATAACTTGTGTTTTCTGTTTTGAAACCATGTTTCGATTAATCACAGCAAAGCATATGTGCAATATGTAATACTGATTGATCTATGACTGTAATCTTCTCAGCTGCGTCAGATAGACTCTGACAGGTTATCATTTTGATTGTAATTAATGTAGTCATTAGATGAATATATAAACAATTGCCTCACGCCTTCGATATGCTCTATAGCCTTGGGCTCCTTGTAATACTCACTGTCTGTTTCACTCAGGGTTTTAATTCACTCTAATGTTTGTAAAGGTGGACAGGAATTCAGGGAAAGTGGTTTAAATCCAGTATAACCAACCTCTGGAAAACCCTGTCTGTGTAGTCAAAAATAAGTCGTAAGCAAATCGTATTTATAGAGACTGTGGTTGTAGGACCCCCACTGTCCCTTCAAAAACCTCAAGCAAGTCGACAAGTATTCCAAGACCGCTCTACTAAATGATTGATTAAACAACCATCAAACACTTTCTCAACCTCATGACATGCATTCAGATGAAACAGCTGTCAGCTGCTAGCAACACTCTACAACACATGCAATTTGATGGTGGAAATGTTTGAAGTCCCTCTTCAAGTTGAAACGAATAACTGTAAACAAATAATTAAAAGAAATGTGTGTAATCATTAGTTTCTCTGAAAGCTTTGCGTTGTTATTGCATACAACAGCCTGTTTTGAATGTAATTCATTCAGAAATTGTCTTGAAGAAATCATTTTAAGGATTATAACAAAACATTTTCATCACTTTCTATTTGCAAAGTGATTTTACTATCTGAGATGCTGAATATTGTTGCGTAGAGAGTCCAATCAATACCAGATTAACTGGCAATAAATTAGATCACTAATTGTGTATATTAGTGTGAAACGTGTCATGTGGATGGATTATCTTGGCAAAGGTTAAGTGCTGTCTCATACAAATCAGAAAAAAATTGTGAACAAAATTTGAGAGAAATACGAGGGCGGATCAAAAAGTGGAGAAAGCTATAACCCTCCTGAGTAAGTGTTAGAAATGTTGTCGCTTGATCGCAAACATTTTTGTGAGCGCTGGTCCTGCTGCACAGCAATTTCTCCATGCACCTGAAACTCGTACAGACAGCTCACATCAAATTTAGTGGAACATTTTGGGGGAACAGAGAGAAGTGTCTGGGAGTCAAAGCCGATAGGTAGGAGTGGTGGGAAATGACGGTTGTGTGTTTCTGTGTAATGCGCTGAGAGTAGGCGTGTTGTCATGTTGGAGAACCCTGAAACTAGAAATGCCACTGCACCACAGTTCAGGTTGTTTCCACTGGATGTTTTCCCCTCAGACACATCAAAACATCAAAGTTAAAATCTGTGTTGACAGTCTGACCCTGGGGAACGAATTCATGGTCCACCTTTTTTGGTTTTGGACAGCGATATTCTGCCCCTCTTGAAACGTAAATGTCTCTCAAAACACCTCGCCTGGCCCATTGCTTGATTGCCGTAGGCTTTCGCGAAGCATTTAAAGAGTCACCGTAGCAGGTTTCCCAAGGCTGACACAAAATGTTATGTTTGCTCTCTGCTCATGACCATAGTGAAATTGTTGTGAGCTCGGACCAGCACTCACAAAAACACTTGTAACTCAGATGCTGCTTTTGATCAGGTGACAAAACTTGGAATACTTCCTCACGAAGATCATAGCTTCTTCCTGCTCCGTGCACATCAAGATGCTGCGAACCGTTCACGTGCAACAGGAGCAGTCTTAGAACTGTGATCACAGAATTCTTAGACCTTTTACTTCAACTAATGTGAAATGGAAATGAAAAAAAACAATGTTATGTTATATTGATATTTTTGTTGAGTGATGACTAATTGTGTAGTATATTAAGAGCCATTGGACAATTTTTTTCCAGCTTTTGTCACTGCCATAGACCACAATAATATGTTGTTTTCTTTGCTATGCCAGTACAACATTGTTGATCAAACCTTGAGACCCACTATCTCCAACAGGTTCATTCACCAAGCATTCCTCCAAGATCATGACAGCCATAAAAGGCTTTTAGACACAATTTACCAGTGACAGTGCTTTATGTGTTCCAAAAGATGCAGTTTAAACAACGGTGATCACAAACCGTAATAAATGTCGCTCACCACCTTGCACGGGGGTGGTAATTACCCAGTACATTTCTGTGGGAGCTTGACCTTGAACAGCCATGTTGCATTATGGGATCCTACTCTGCTTTTAAGGCAGGTGTTGACATTAAAATAAATCCTTAATGAAATGTCCGAAATGGACAAATGCCGTGTTTATCAATGGAAGGAAAGGCATTCTTGCACTGATTTTTATGGTTCCATTTTGTAGGCTGAAATTTGACTGACAGTAGCTATCTGACAAGTCAAAGCTGACATTGCACCACTGATCCACTACATCTAACTGAGCAAAAGGCACAAAACACACCAGCTTGAATTCCTAAAATTCGATGCATATCGGTACTGCAATAACAATTTTTGCAGTAACAATAGTGACAGCATTTCTATTTCTGTCTTGGTGTGCAGACCTGAAAACAGAAGATGGTAATGCTACGGTTTGTTGCTGGGGTTAACACAATCCCTAATTATGACCTCAGTAATAGAAGTTAGATTAATACCGCTCTGACAGCCAATTAAATGATAAGCTGTGTTAAAGATAGAATTTATAACTCAAGCTGTTGTATTTATTTGTATTAGCTTCAAGTGTACTCAATCAAGTGGCCACAAAGTAAATACAATATACAGTTTGTTTCTCTCAGCCAACAACAAGTTACTTTGGATTTGCGTCACATGAATGTAACGGCAAAGCATCAATAATAACAAGATGAAATAAAATGACGACATTAGAAAGAACTCTGGCTCCCCTTGGACTGTAAAAATGCACATATTAGCTGTTAGCGGGAAACATGCTTATTGTGTAGAAATACAAATATCTGAAAACCTGGTTTGGAGCTCCGTTCACTGGATGCCCATGCATAATGTTTACTCGAAGTTTTAGTGTATGGCAGGGCATTCGTCATTCATCCTGCATGTGTCTAAAATTATCCATGGTATTACCTTCAAGTGTCACCTGTGTGTTGAAAGCAGTTCAAATTGAAAAGACTCCAGCAGAGCGCTTTGATGTCGCAATATTTATTTAGTTGAGAGTTTATTCCTTAAGGAAAGACATATGGAGGAAATTATTCCACAGGAGTTTATTGAAGCTGTGTTTCAGGGCATTCAGATGATTGTGTTTGATTGTGTGTGCAAACCTGTGTGTCTGTTTGTAGGGACTTTATTATGTTTTGGTGTGTGTGTGTGTCCTTTTCTAAATAGAGTGAAGGCAGTCTCATGCTAGTAAGTCTCAGGAGGAATAGATGACTCCACTTTCATCTCTCTCTCTCTCTCTCTCTCTCTCTCTCTCTCTCTCTCTCTCTCTCTCTCTCTCTCTCTCTCTCTCTCTCTCTGTGTGTGTGTGTGTGTGTGTGTGTGTGTGTGTGTGTGTGTGTGTGTGTGTGTGTGTGTGTGTGTGTGTGTGTGTGTGTTTTCACCCATGTCCCTTCTGACAGTTTTCCACCCTGCCTATCGATTTGCTCCCATCTCTCTCTCACACTCTTCCTCACTTCCCTCCCCCTGTTTTATTATCACATGCTGATAGCAGGGTTCGACTCTTTCTGCAGTTTTTAATCAGTGGAGAGATGTCTGATTGCAGAAGCTGTTTTGGGCAAACTACAACACACTCCGTAATTGTCGTCAGTGTTATAAAAACAGTGCAGTTGTAGAGATTGAAATATCTTGTAATCACTCTTTTGCAGTGGTGTTAGAAAACAAAGTGTGTGTGTGTGTGTGTGTGTGTGTGTGTGTGTGTGTGTGTGTGTGTGTGTGTGTGTGTGTGTGTGTGTGTGTGTGTGTGTGTGTGTGTGTGTGTGTGTGTGTGTGTGTGTGTGTGTGTGTGTGTGCGTGCGTGTGCGTGTGCAAAGAGGTAAGGCCCATGGTCCAAACACCCCATGTTGACCCAATAATACTGACTAAAGCTACAGTGTGTTTTAAGATTTCATGGACAAGTCAGCGCAGTTGGGAAATGCCCATTTCACAGGATCACCATTTACACACACACACTAAGACCGACACAAGCCCCTGCATCCAGTTTTTCACTTTGTCCTGTGCTGAAAAGTGAAAGGTTGTTAGAGAGCAATAAAGCAACTGCTGGTAACTACTAGTTGTCATGTTTCATTTACTTCAGCCTCCCCCCCTGTCTGTTTATTTCATTTCCATGGTTTCATCTCACTTTCTGTGTCCCTGTGTATCATTTTGCTAAAAGCATGGCTACTTCCAGTCACAAAGGGTGAGCATGTAGCATGTGGCTGGCATAATTTAACAGCACTGTTTCCTGTGCCAGCAGGTTTTGATGGTTGAAATTACAGGCAGGGAGAAGCAGCAGCTTTTTGTTTGTGTATTTGCTTTCATGCCTGTGTGCATGCGCTCCCCTCTGTCGCACAGTATTATTTTTTTTTACAGCATATCATATTGTTTGCTGACCTCTCAGAATCAGTGGCTGCAACTGGTTTACACGAATCATTGTGCTCACACAAAATAATGTGTTTGCCCGTGTGTGTCCACTTGATTCTACACTTGTATCTTTCATGGGCTTATATGTCCATACCTTATCTGTAGTAGAAAGTATTTACACGTACCCATGATCCATACAATTAAACTTCTTTTATTTAGTCTTTCATGTCTTCTTTTTTTTTCACCACCCTTTGACTTAGATGGAATCAAATAGTCCAAGAAACAGAAATAATATACATAAACATAATAATAACATGAATGTAATCATATTAGTATTGACTACTCACTAACCTCTCAAGAGCAGGCTTCTCTTTTTTTCAGCCGGTGACCATTGTTGTTGTAGACTAATATGTCAACTGTTTTTACTAACCACAGCTAACTAGCTAAATACACTTCAGTCTGCTGAAACCCTGAGTTGGTTGCTGTTTCCAGCTGACTTTTTCCACACACAGTAGGGAAACACTACATAGTGGATGTGGTTATGATGATTGCTTATTGTTTTAATAACCTGTAACACCACAAGCTAAAGCAGTTAGTTTGTAATGTCTCCCTTGGCCTTAAACGTAATGCATGACTTCTACAGCACTAGTTAGCTGAACGAAGTAATGATTGCCACTTATGTTACAGTATAGTATATAAACACAATGTAAAAGCCATTCCTAATGCTCTTGCTTTATTACTCTTATAAAAGACCCATGCACACCGCTTAGGAGCACTGCTTATAAAAATGTGAGTAACTCAGGTGCTGATTTTGATTCAGCGACACAACTTGGAATACTTACTTACAAAAGTTATAGCTTTCTCATGCTTCATGCTCATCTCACTGCTATGCTCTGTACCGGCCAGGAACAGTATCAGAACTTTTTGATTTCCCCTCGTATCACAGCTGAAGGTAATTCAGCGTTGTTATAGATTTCCTAAACCCTTTATTATTATTATTATTATTATTATTATTATTCATTTTGCAACAATTTCATAGCCTCACAGATAAGTAAGTGATTAAAAGACAGCAGCCGTATTAGATAGGTATCAGATAGAGGTGGAATAATCATGGATGTATTACCAAATATTCCTGCAACTCAAAGATTACAGTACATATGTCTATTCTCAATTTAAGTTGATAAACACATACAAATGTGATGTATGAAAAATGTAGATCAGCAGAAAACATTTAATGCATAAACCCTCACTGAGAAAGGTTGAATAATTATGTTTGCAACCATTAAGTGCTTACAGTATAGATTTAAATTTGAAATGACTTTTTAAATGCAGGAGCATGTGTCCAATCCAACTGTCAGCTCTTCGCTGTTATATATGTTGTGTTGTTATGGTGTTGGCTGACAGTCTCCTCCCCCCTCCCATCTCTTTATGCCCTCCTGCACCATGTTCTTTGTACAACACCACAAAGGAAATGTTGATTTTAATCACTAGCCATAATTAATTGCCATCCTTCCTTGTTAAGAAAATAAAAGCCTCACAGCCACATAGTAATTGGCAGTGATTTAATTTGTGGTCGACTGTAGGTGAGTTTTGATGTGTGCGTGTCTGTGTATGCAGGTGGGTGAAAGGATATTTGGTACGCAGGTTTGTTTTTGTATTGTTTAAGAGTTTTTTATGCGGACGTGTCTGTGTGTATCGGCAATTTATCATTTTTGTTATTTGAGAGAGAACATGTAATCAGGATATTATCAAGGAGTCCCAAGGTCTTGCATACCCTTGAATTTTCAGAGATAATGAATAAATGTGGCCGTAATTCTTCTAAAATGCTTCAATACTTAGAAAGTGTTCAGTATTCATAATGCAGTAAGCCAATAACAATGATGAACAGGCTCTGGGTTGCAGTTTACATTCAGTGATGGATTTGAGAGCTTTAGATTGCACCGAGAGCTTTTTACAGGTAGTTAAGATTCCATTTCTGTTTCCTAGATGACCTCTATTTCCAGAGGGTCCTGAGCTTAGGCTTTGCTCATTTATTGCTCCATCCCCCTTCATAAGGCAATCGACTACAGCACTCTGCATGGATCTGTTGTGCCAAAAGAATTTGCATAAATGCTGCTGTTTGACACTACATAAATGTTAAAGTCAGCATGGTAAAAATTCTCATTTATAGTACTAATATAGTCAATCTAATTTGGTATAAACTTCACCAATCCAACAATTGAGACGAATCACTCTAAACCACATATATGACGTGACGAGCTAAGAGATCAACAAAGTCAGTAGGATTTATCATGGTTATTCATGAAATAGTTGTTGATATATTTTAGTCAGGATCAAACTGGTGGTCCAACCAAGAGACAGATAGACATTGAACCCCTAACCGGTGCTGCTAGCAAGGCCAGCTTGGTGTTTGTTGGTGTGTAAAAGCAGCTCGAAGAAACACATTTTTGAAATGAGAAAAACTTTTCTTTTATTCACCTGGACTTGTCTACTGCAGTCAGGAAATTTCTGTGTGTGTGTGTGTGTGTGTGTGTGTGTGTGTGTGTGTGTGTGTGTGTGTGTGTGTGTGTGTGTGTGTGTGTGTGTGTGTGTGTGTGTGTGTGTGTGTGTGTGTGTGTGTGTGATACAGCCTGTCTTTGCTGCAGCAATGCTTTGGCAGGTTGTAGTTTTCCCCTCAGAAATCAGCCGCTCTCTGAACTGTTAAATCACATGAGAAGCCAACCTTCGAGAAGAAAATTAATTACTTTCCCTTTCGTCACCTCCTTCTGTCGTTTTTTTTTGTTTTTTTTTAACACATTAACCCTCTCTCGTGCCTTTTCATTCTCCTCTCTCACATCCTCCCAATCCTCCTCTCTCTTTCTTAAATGCAGCATAGAACAAGTTTGGCCACAGGTGACATTTGTTTTAGCATAACAATGAAATGTGCCATTACACATGAAGCCTTGTTCCTTCCATTTAATGCCTTGTTTGAAGCTTTGAAGGGTTTGATGGTCGTCTGGACTGATTGGGTGTGATCGTGCTGTTCATTCGGATCTTCGTTTGGCAGGAACATCTTGCCGCAAACTCTGCAGCAATCATTAGGTTGTCAAGTTTGCTGAGAGCATGCTTCATTTGAAATCAATGAAAGCCGCTCTCCCGTTTGTGTCCCGTTTGTTTTTGATGACGTTGACTGGACGTGGCCAACATAGCAGATCTCTGAGATGAGCTGAGTGTTTGATGCTGGCGTTTATCATTCGGTTTATTTACAACATTACACAAGTAGCAGGACTGATGGACTGATGAAACAGATGGTTCCTCTGAACATTCTTCATTCACCTAATTTTTTCTTCGTGCTCAGTGAGTAAAGCTCACAATTAAGATCATCACAGCCACCCTCTGCTTTTTTTGGGGTTCAAATTGATTTGTCTTCCGCACCCACTGCTTTTTCTCCATCCTTTTTTTTTTCTTTTTCTCAGGTCCAAATAGAGGATGTGGAAAATGAGGACAAACGATACACCCTTTTCCGGGAACTTTTGGAAACGGCACAGAAGTGGGAGGACTTCCAGTTGCTCGTTCTCCTCCTACAAGCGTGGCCACCAATGATGAAAGAGGAAGTGTAAGACAAATTTCTTTTCTTACATTCTTCACTTATCTTTTAAGGATTAATAAAAAAAATTAAAAAAAAGTTTGACTTTTTGGGAATACGCTTATTCACTTTTCATCTGAAAATTAGATGGGACGTTTGATACCACTTTTACTTCCAGTAATTATGATGCCAGAGTTAGCAGCTGGTTAGCTTAGCTTAGCTAAAGAGGTAAAAAACTCTTTAAAAAAAAAAAGTCCAAGTGGACACGATGTACAGTATATGTGTAAAAACAAATTTCTGTGGAGTATTGGGAGCCTACGTGCTGAACTTCTCTTCAACTTTGGACAGAGCCTGGCTAACTTGATCCTCCTGTTTCCAGCCTCATATTCAGTGTACCAATATAAGAGTGCTATCGATTTTCTCATCTGACTCCCGGCAAGAAAACAAATGAGCACATTTCCCAAAATGTCCAACTATTCCTTTAAGCACCTCTACTACAGTCATTACTTACTTGTGAGTTTCTCATTTGCTCACAACCTTATGTTTGCAGCTCATTACCCACGTAACTATTCACTCTTTCATATGTGCAGGATTTTTTTTTTTTAAAAACCGCATTTTATCGTCTTGGAGATAGAAATGCTAATATCCTGTTGTTACAGATAGTGTGCGGACTGCCATTAGTGTAGCAGCTGATTTTCTGTCATCTCTTTTCACTTCACTTATTTTTCTCTTTTTTGTAGCCCCTCGATGCAATGCTGCCCTCTCAGCAAATTCATTGCATGTCACTTTTAAGTTGAACAATTAGTGCTATTAAACTAGTTTGGGTCTAAACACCCTTTTATCTGCATTTAAACTAAGTGAGACTGTGACACACACACACACACACACACACTTTGAACAAAGTTTATATTGCAAGTTGTTAGTTTCGGAAATCAGAGAAGCATGACGGCATTGACATTTTAATGGGCAGCTTCTATGCAATGTGTTCTCATCTCACTAAGAGTTGGAATTGAAAAGTATGTCTTTAATCACTCAGCGGCAGGTACCGTGTACATAGACTCATAGAGCGGGGAAATCCCAGAGCTTCGGGCTTCGGGGCTTCTTGCACCAGCTGGTGTCTTATGAGCCTCTGCAAGTGTTGGCTGTATTATCGATAAGTGCCCTAATGGTGTGATTGCTCTTCTCTTGCTCCATTGTTCTCAATTAAAAGTGAGCAGTACTCTGAGGACTGCAGAGACAATACAGGGTTATGCTGTCTGGAGTTTATCCTTCCCGTTCAATCAAAGAAGGCTGTGTTTCAAACAATTTCGATCTGCAATCTAAAGTAGAGTTCTCCTCCAGTAGTTGTTAGAAACTCACAAGGACTTGCATACAGCTGCGTGTAGATGTCTAAGTGTGTGTAGGGTAGCTTTATGGGCTCTGATGACTGCTGTTTTGTTGATGAACAAGATATAATTATGTATATTAACAGTCCTCCATGTAAATGTAAAGGTGAGTGGGCAGGAAAAGGCAGAGTACCAAGATCGTGAATTTCATTTTATACAACTTATGCTTAACCGCAAATAGTAAATGTTCTCATTATGTTCGCACATGCTTTTGATATAAGAGTCATCCAGTGCTGTGTTGTATAAAAGAAGCTGTACAAGGTACAAGCAACTCTCCCCTCACAGTTCCTGGGGAAAGCAGGAAGGAGACTTTTTTGGTGTCTATACAGTATGACTTTGGAACTTAGTTTAGACTATTTTGCCTATTGAAATGCAGGTAAAGTTTCTGGTGTGAAGAAATGTTTCCTCGGTGTCTGGAAAAGTTCTTAATGAGGACACAGGCCATTAGATGCAGAATCATCCCCCCCTTCCCCCCCTTACTACTTATGATAGGAGACACAGTTTCTGCCTGAAACCAGTTTTTGTTCTTGACTCCCATTGTCTGGCACATTTTCAGGTGGATATTATTTAATCTGATCCAACATAAGAGAAAGTTGTTTAATGTGGATGTAAAAGAAAAATATATTGACAGGGAGACATACATTTCTCAACATAAAAGGACTTTTTTTTTTTTTTTTTTTTTTTTATAGCTGTGTCGGTGTAATGTACAAAATGAAAAATCATAAGAGCAAGTGTTAAAAATGACCAGTCCATCTGTAATGGACAGTAGATTTGTTTCTAGATGTGTAAAGTTGTATTACACATCGAGCAGAGACGCAGTAGGAGAGATGGGATTAGGTTTTGACCACACAGCTGCTTCAAGTTCACCCCCGGATTTGAGTGAAACTGCACTGACTTTGTGAGTGTAACAGCTGTAGTCAGTCTGCTGGGACAGGCAGCTATAATCATTTCTTTTAACTGCACACTGTTGTAGCTGCTGTTGTGTTGTGTTGCATTTTAAATTTAAATGCAAACAGAAACTCAGCAAGGTGATTATATTTGTGTTTTTCTCGTCTCTTTAGTCATCTTTATTTAAATCGCTCTCAGTAATTTGCTGCAACATGCGTACATACCCGTACTACACTGCAGTGAGTATATTTGAAGCACAGAGACTTGAAATTTAACTCTGATCTGTACCCGCTGTACATTTTAGATGAAATCACTACTACACAACTCAGAATAACTTCATAACCTTGAAATGCCTCATTTAAAATGCTGGAGACATGAGGATGCTATCTCTGCGCATGACACATGGTTAACCTTAACCACTTGTCTGACTCGGTACTTAATCCTGGGTGGGATGGAAGTATGTGTGTCTGCAGAGTGAGGATTTGTTTCAGCGAGTCCACAAGAGACTGTTGTGGTAGCTATATTCAGAGTTGCATCCAAATTGCTTCTCCTTTAGTCCTTCCGCATCAACTGAGTCATGATTCAAAGCACGAATGGATGCTGGCTGTGACTCACCCCGCATCCTGTGACAGATTTGGCGAGCGCACAGACACTCATAGTCCCATGCAGAAGTGCCTCCCCGTCCCCTGGGGGAGGGGAGCACAGGAAGCAGCCGTGCACCAGCAGCACAAGTGGAGTCTTGTTTGTTCCCATGGCCGCATCATCCAAAAGGTGAAGCAGCTTGTCAGGACAAGACACCCCCGTTAGTTGGATGGAGAGCTGCCTTTTTCTACTGACGGACACACACACACAGGAGCTCCGCTGTCTCTGTCTGTTCATCATTCTCTCTTTATTCTGCTGGCTCTTTCTATCTCTCACTCGCACACACTTTTTTTTTTTTTGCAGATATTCATACACACATCGGAGCTCACGTTCTAGTTTCACTACGCTTGCTCGGGAAACCCTTCAGCGGACTAATCTGACACCAAATTTCCACCACTTTAAAATGTCTATTTCTCATCACATAACCAAAGACTTATCAGTATGTTACCATCTGCCCATTATCATTTGAAAGCACACGTTCATATCTGATTCCCCTTCTCATCTCAGAGTTCATTCTTTTTCCTCCGCTCCCCTTTCAATATTTAATCACATACAACTTCCAGCAGCCCTAGTGTTTAGACATCTATTTTCTAACCACTGGAACCATGTTCCCTTCTTTAAAGTGGTACTTTGGTGCAGGTTTCAGTTATATGAGTGTCAGTACTGTTTTATCTAGTTAAATATTTTTTCTCAATTCATTGTATGAATATTTACAGTCTCTCTTAGTTTTGGAAGTGTGGTTGGATTCCCCTCGTGTTGCCCGGTGCGCTGGTAATGAGGCCTTGGTTTTTGCATGAATGACCATAACTTCCACACCCACTAAAATTGGTGATAGTCAGCAGTTGACTCCTTGCCATGCTAATGATAGCACTAATAAAATTGTTCATTTCAACATCCGTCAGCCGAGATCTAATGAACAGATCATGAGGAGTACTGTTTTTTTTTTTCTTCCCTATGACTGATATGTATTAATGAAGATCCCTGAAGGTCGTATTGCCTTAGCATCGTTGACATTTGCTGGCCTTGGCGGGATCTAATCGGTTACTCCAGAGGCGCTCGCAAAGGTCTTGAAAAGCTCATAAAAGAGCATGCAAACAGAGTGATGCCTGGCAGCTGTCCCCCGGTGTTCACACTGAAGAGAGGGAAAATGCAGCATGTAGGTGTTTAATATTAACTGCAGGAGTAATATGGTCAAACATCTTACACGTCAATGTCAGAATTCGTTAGTTTATCTGCAAACCCCCTGATCATTCTGCCTGCATTGGAGTCAGCCTGTGATTTGAATGGAAGCTGATGCCTTTATTCTTATGTGGCTGTTATATTTATATTATTTATTGTGCACCTTTTCATGCAATATGGTGTACTTGCAGGAGTCGTCTGCTGTAAACCAGTCGCTCTCTAAAAGGATTACCATCTGGTCACATGGGACTGCAGAGTAGTAGATTAATAGCATTACAGTCATTTTAAATATTGTTTTGGTTTTTAACACGCCGAGTGTTCTGGGCTAATTCTGTTCTCATAAAGACACGAACAGAGGCAGAGGTTTGATGATCTACTTTTGTATTAACAATGGTAGATCTTTTTCATGTTCAGCATGGAAGACTCCGCAGCTCAAGACTACACACAAAACATGTAAACATTCATATTCACGTCTGTCTTGTTGCTTGTCTCCAGGGCAGAGTCAGAGCATAACCCCTGGGTGGTGCTAACCTCGGCCATGCTGACCCGCTGCCAGGGGCCAGAGGTCAAATTAGACCTGGGTCAGCAGATCATCGCCATGGTGAGATCCCTCTATAACACCAAACACAGGCTCCATGTGCAGGTAAGCAGGAAAAGAAGTCTTCTTCTACTTTTATTTTATTTTTACAGTAATGTGGTCTGGAAGTACACAAATATGTTGTTTTTTTTAACTCTTCAACCAGATAAACATGTATAAATACTGATAATGCTAACAGGCTAAATGTGTGTCAGGTAAATTAATAGAGTAAATATAGTTTTTAATTCAATAAAGCAGCAGTGGAATGTAAACAACTACATTTACTGCTTTCCTTGTAGTACACTTTTAGTCACTTGTACCTTATATAGTATTTTAATTTTGTTCTACTTTATACTTCTGCACCTCTACTTTGCTGCATATGTTAATTAATAATAATAATAATAATATATAATATGTAATTATATAACACTCTGTATTTAAAGTACATTTTGTAAAAAAAAAAAAAAAATCACTGTTCATATTATAAACCAAAGTGAGTCTGTCTCCCACATGTTTTAAGTTGATCTTTTATCACTATTGTCATCACAATGCTGAACTGAGCTTGTTCGCATTCAGTGGAGCCACATTGCAGCACCGCCATTTTAGCCCATATCTTAATACAGGAGCCGAAAGCTATTAAGCATGTAACCCACAGCAACGTGTTAGCATCAGTTGAGTGCTTTTTGCAATGTACTGTATTCACTAGGCCCCTCTTTGATATCTGACGGCCCCTAATACTGTTCATGCCCCGCTGAGCGCCGTGCAAGTGGTACACCAAATGCCATTCTACCAGCTGACTGTGATATTAGTTTAGTGCTAATGCTATTCAATGTGAATAGGCTAGTGTCTGCCTGGCTGTCTAATATTTGTGTGTGTGTGTGTGTGTGTGTGTGTGTGTGTGTGTGTGTGTGTGTGTGTGTGTGTGTGTGTGTGTGTGTGTGTGTGTGTGTGTGTGTGTGTGTGCGTGCGTGCGTGTGTGGAGGAGTGGGTGGGGAGGGGTCTTTTACTCTCTTCTGAACAGCTTTAATTTGAATCTGCTGGAATGAAACCGCCAGGGCATGGGGGAGTCAGATTGCATTGTGATATCCATACATTACTGGATGGGACTGCAACAGCCCTCTGTCTCTGCTGTGTGCATCTGGTTGTGTGCAAATCTTAAAAAAAAAAAGTATTAAGTGCCCGCGTGTCTGTACAGTATATGCACATCGATTAACTTTCACTGTTCCCTCCGTCTCTGCTCCCCTCTTTTGTTCTTCCTTCCTCTTTTTCTACTCTGCCGACTGATTACCTTCCCCTATTTTCATCCCGCCTCTGCTTTTGTCGTTCACTCTTTTTCTTTCATCCATTCATCCACGTTTTTAATCCATTCATCGATCCAACCCCTACCTCTCTCTCTTCCTCACCAGTGCATCAGACGCGTAGTAACCCTGCTGCTCCAAAATCAGCCGAGCCTCCAGCAGCCCGCGCTCAAACTGATGTCTGAGAGCGGTGACGAGCAACTGCTGCAACTGACTCTGGATCAGATCAACAGCATGAGCGCAGTAAGTGTCCTTGTCATAGTCTTGCATCACCTGTGTTTGAATGGAGATATTAAGTAAATCATTTACTGTCTAAAACTTGAGAAATCTGTGAAAATTGTACTTCACAGCTTCCCAGAACTTGAGATGGTGTTTTAGATGTCTTTGCTGATTCAACCAAACCCAGATTGTTTCAGTTTACAGTGATGTGAAAACAGTGAAGAGTAGCAAATCTTTACATGTGAGACGCTGGAACGGGAAAAAGTTTGGCATTTTTGCTTGATAAAATACTTAAATGATGGAATGGATAATTAGATTATTGCCAACAATCTATTGTTATTAACTAATCCAGTGGTTCCAAACCTGTTTGGCTTGAAACCCAAAAGAGGTAATGTTTACCTTGGACATGAGGCATTTCATGACAGGAGTGCTTTTCTAAGGCCAGAGGCATCATGTTTTCGGGTTGTCAGCACATCCGTATGTCCGTTTCTCATGGACACGATATCTCAGGAAAACCTTTAGGTACTAAAGCCCTCTGTTTTCCACCTGGGTGAGATGATCCAGTGGCTGAATGAGCTGCCAATCTGCCACAGAGAGGGTGAGAAGGGTTGTCAGAGATTCTTCCCTCTTCCTTCTCTCTGCCACTGATGCCACACTGTTCAGTTCCAACCTAATCACCTAGCTGGCCTTCTTTAAGAGCTTCTTGAGACTGCTGCCCTCCAAGACTTGATGCTACCATGTTGAAAATCAGCACTGATTACCACACACTCATAGGTACATCTACAGGAACCTGTTGCACACACTGAGTCTCCTCAGGAAGAACAGTCTGCTCTGTCCCTTCCTGAAGAGGGTTTCAGTGTTCTGGGTCAAGTCCAGCTTCTTTATTGATGTATAGGAGTCCACCGTCTTCACGTCCTGTCCCTGGATGACAAACAGGACAGGAGGCCTCTTGTTCCTCTGGTGCTCCACCACACGATTTTTGGTTTTGATGATATTAAGCTTCATTGATGTTGCACTGAAGCTCTTGATCAGTCCTCTGTACTCCTCTGAGTCAAAGTCTTTTAGAGACCTAACAAAAAGACCTAAATTACACTTAAAAGATTAAAATAAAAAAAGTATCGTAAGGTTTAAAGACAATAACATTTTGTAGCATACTATATATTCTATTCTCATCAGTTTACTAATCTTGTAATGCCTTTTTTGGCTTGACAACCTCCTCTTCTGTCACTTTCAATAATACTAAGAGCAAGGACTGATTGTGTGTGCATTTCTATAAAGAGTGTATTAAAGGTGGAATGCAAAAAAAAAAAAAAAAACACAAAATGCAGGCGGGACATAAGATATGATGGAGTAAAGTCTTCTCTATTTCCTGACAAGAGAAGCTAAAAATTAAAAATCCTCTATACTATTATAAGATCAATTTAAATGAAATCATCTCAACATTCAAATACACCAACATTCATCCACTCGCTAACTGTCCTCCAGTTTTGCAAAGCCGCAATCAGATAAAGAGAGTAATCGTTCAAGACTGTGTGGGCCGCTCTCCACTATTTCCCCCATCAGATAAGCAGTTGCCACAAAGTAGGCCTCTCAGACCCAGCAGACCCTCTTTTTGTTCCTGGATCAGATAAGAGAAAGCCTCACTATTAAGCGACAGAGCTTCTATTAAATGAAACGATCATGCTCCTATATTGGTACACCTGCTCTTATACCACAGGGGAGAAAACGGCAGAACTGAGGGAGGCAGGGAGCTGCGAGGTGGTGAGAGAAACGACATGTGATTTCAGATGTGGGAAGAGGAAATCACAGGGAGGAGGGATTGGTGTTGAGAGGGAGAAATAGGACAAGAAGGAAAATTACAATGGTAAAAGAAAATAAATGTAAAGAGCTTGAGACTGAAGTAGAGAGTTCAGAGGATAGTATGACTGAGGATGGTAGAGAAAAACAAAATGAATAAATCAGAGAGCATTACAGAGAGGATATATGATTGGAGTAATGTGTCTTGTGTGTCATGCCGCTTTGAGAAATGATCTTGCTTCCTGAGAGCTGAATGAACAGGGGCATGTTCAGAGCAGCACTGAACAGTATTCATCTGAAGATAACATCAACGGAGACAGAGAGAAATCATCTTACATCTAATACATCTGATAAGGTGTTGGCCTGCTGCTCACCGTGGGGCTGTGTGCATGGGAGCGCTTGTTTTTGTGCGTGTGCGCCTGTGTGCATCTCTTCAAGTGTGTGAACATTTCTCCTTGTGTGACTGCTGTGTTTATATCTTGTACTACTTTATATTTTGTACTTGTACTACTTTTCTACTACTTTTCTACTTTAGAGGACCTGTTCACTCTAATTATATTACAAAAAGTGTTTGGAAGTTGTGTGCATATCTCTTCCCATTTTAAAGCCTCATGCAGGAAAGATTCAGTGGAGTTATCTCAAGTCAAGCCAAAAGTAATTATCGCTCCAACGGTGCTCTCTTTTTCCTATACTTAAGATATATATACCTCATTACTTGAAACTCATCGTAATCCTTTTGCTGTAATGTGACATGAGATCAGGAGTTGCTGTGTTGTCAGCCTGCAGTTACTGAATGAATGCACCTGTACTCATTTTTATAATGACATTGGCAAAAAAAAACCAGCCCATATAGACATGGTCCTTTTGATGTTGTGAATCGGTGCAACCTTTAGTGTTCACACTCTGGGTTTGAAATCTCAAAACTTTATTGAACTGAAAAAACAAACAGTTTCTTTAGTTCCTTAGAAAAACTGATTTTCTCACATATATCTTTGGTTTCTGACATAGTTTTATCTATCAAGGCTCTGAGATATCTGTCTCTGAGACTTTGCCTTCACACAAATGCAATAAAGGTGTATTGAATTCTGTGGTCTCCGCAGCATTGAAAACTCACTTTTATAAATCTAAATGCAACTTGTACTTCAAGAAGGAACATCCTGGTTTCTCTGGATAATAAATGCTGTTAACAGTTTACAAAGGGCCTATTTCTTTAAGAACAAGTAGTTTCAATGAAATTGTTGAGATTTGTGAATTCTCTAAAGGAACCAAGAAAAACATACTACTGGAGCTGAAACACACTGGTGCCACAAAATGAGCATTTTTTTGCAAATTTATTTGTAATTTTACCATTAAATCATTTTATCATTCACATTGATCCTTTTTTTTTTTTTAACCTTAGTGACTTGCACATTTTTTATTTTCATAATCAAACCCAAGCTGATAGAAGAGCACAGCACTCGCAGTATTTGATCAGATCTACACCTACTCTAACTTGTCACCACCTAGTGCACATTAGCCATTAGCAGGAAGAGCTGAAATAATAGATTTCTCTTTCAGTTTGTTCAATTAGAAATTCAGTGAGTCTAAGGAAGCTCAACTGTTAATTGACTGTAGTTACTATTCAGTTACTGCCAAGCGTTTCATTGAGGTTTGCTCTTTTGTCACAGTTTGTTTCACTCCATCATCCCAGATAGCATGTGAAAGGTTCCCTAAATGTCACTCTTAATTTATTACAATATGAACAAGCATGAGGTTGAGTTTGGACACAATGCACCTTAAATTTATCAACACAGCGCTCCTGATTATGTACATTTAAATCACATGCCACTCTGAGTGATTGGCAGGTGTTATCTTCAAGCACTGCCTTGCCGTTGTGTTTGCGTCTCCTGGCGCTGTTCGCTGTTTCTGATGTCATAGCTTACTGTTGTTTATTTTTACACATTGTTTTCCTCTCCATCAACATGTTTTTTTTGGGTGTTTTTTTTAGGAGATGCCCCCGGGATTATGATTAAAAAAAGATTAATTGTGTAGATTATTTTTTAATTAAAATTGCGTTAGAGAAAACCACTTGGCTGGAGTGAGATGTGCGTTCATGTTGCTGCACATTTAAAGTGTCTTGCTTTGCTGCGGCGTGGTAGGTAAACGGGGACGCTGGGCTCTGTTGGAGGAGACCACAGTGGGTGTTGGAGAACCTAAAGGAGGGAAGGAAAAGGAGTGGGAGTAGTGCAGATGATTTGAAAGGGAGATAAAGAAGAAGTGGAGAGCATTCAGGGTATTACAGTATGTCTTCTCCCTTCCTTCCTCCCCTTTGCTGCTCCTTCTAGTGACGATGTATGGACTCATATGGAGGAGAAGAGCGCAGCAGAGGAGGAGAGAGGCAGGAGTTAAGACCAGTCTGACTAATGGGACATGAAGATTAAGGGGCTGATACGAACTGTCCTGCCAATAGGAATGAGCTTTCACAGTATACTGTTGATACAGCTGCATATGCGCACAAACACACACATGCAATCCGGTACTCACCAAAGTTTGATGTGACAAAGTGCTCTATTAGTCCCTGCATCTTTCTGGCTTCCTTCTTTAAGGCTTTCATTTCCAGCATTGCACTTTTGCAATTTACAATACTGACAATGGAGCATTTACTACCCTCAGTAATTTTTTAAATAGCTGCAAACCATCACATTTCCCATCTGAAACGACTATAGTGAATTTTATAAGCTGTGGCTAGCTAGTCAATGCCGTTAACATTAGCTCCATAAATTGGTTAAATTGCTGTCTCTGTTTTAAAATGAGAATTCTGTAAAACTGTCCTAAAAGTGCACTTGATGGTTATGATATTGTGCTTTAATGGAGATCAAGAAACAGCTTTGTTCTTGTATTTCAGTGCAGAGCTAGTTAGTTCTTATAGTAAGTATGAAAAGGAAAATTTTAAATGAGACTTTTTTCATTACCACATAACTGTCTTTGGCTGCTTAGTTTACATATTTGTGTATATTTTCAAATAAAATATTATAGGAGCAGTGTGTAGAAATTAGTTCACTCTTACAAACAAACACCTCACCTCACTCTCCCATTCCAAACGTAAAGAGAATCTACGTTGGCCATAAAAAACACGAAAGGTGTGAAAGATATTACGTCTCAGTCATGAAAACACAATAATTCTGAGTTTCAAGTGATTATAGATCAATGAAAATGTAATTATGAAAACCTTTTTCCATTTCTGCAAATAGAATCCCCTAAAGTCCTTCACACTGAACCTTTAAACTTTATAAGACAAAAAGCTTTGAGGATGAGAAGCAAACAGTGTGAACGGGAAACTGGAAAAGACAGAGCCGTTAACGACAGCCTAAACTTTACTAGCATACAGATTAACATGCATTTTAAATTCTAATGCATTGCCGCAACTCTTTCCGGACCTACTTGCATTTCCATGGCTCTGACTGGCCAGTTGTGGTTTAAGTCGCGGTCAATTCATGATTTAACTGCTTCTCTTTTTTTTTCTTCTTCCATGTCAGCTTTTGCATTTTTCACTCGTTTTGAATTGAATGCGCGCTCTTGTGTACGTGTATAATCAGGTAAAAAAAACAACTTCAAGGCCTCTCCAAAGACTCAGATACAACTTGTCCATGTGCCCAGTGGAGCAAAGACAAAAGCTGTGTGTGTGTGTGTGTGTGTGTGTGTGTGTGTGTGTGTGTGTGTGTGTGTGTGTGTGTGTGTGTGTGTGTGTGTGTGTGTGTGTGTGTGTGTGTGTGTGTGTTTGATTGAGTGATTATGTGTCTAATTACTTGTTTAAGTGGGCTTGTTTACAGGTTTTGTGCCATATTGGACCTATTAATCTAGCTCTGTTTGCTTGCAACACAGTTCGATGATTCCTGACTCGCTCACTGCATGTGTGTGTGTTTGTTTGCTCATGTGCGTCACAACCCACTTTTATTTGTATTTTTTTGGCTTTACAGGCTCTTCCTCTGTCACTTTCAATCATGTTGCACTGTAAGCAAGGACTGTGTGTGTGTGCGTGTGCGTGTGCGCGCGCGCTCAATTTGGTGCAGCACTAAAGCCTGGGGACAGCTCGGATGGAGTGATGGGAATCAGAGCCTGAGGAAGGAGAGGAGAAGGATGAGAGGAGAAGGAAAGGAGATAGTTGTGTGTTGTCTGGCATTCCAAAGAAGCTTTATGATTTAAATGATAAAAGAAGGCTCGGCCATGCATTATGTATTAGGCATTGTACGTGTACTGTAATTCCAATTAAGCTCTCAGCTTGGCTGAGCTCAGGGAGAGAGAGGGCGAAGAAAAATGTGTACAGGAAATGAGAGACGTACAGAGCAGGAATAGAAAAAAAAAAAGGACTGTAAAAAATTGACCAGACCAATCAGGCAACATTTAGTGGCTTCTGAAAACAAGCAGGAAAGACAACCTTGGCTTTCTCTGACAAGGCGAGACAGCAAGAAAGGAGAAGGTAATAACAAGAGCGAGAGGGGGGGTTGGACATCTCATGGCTTCGGTTTGATGTGTCGGTTCTCTTGTCACGCTCGGTGTTTGTTCACTCACTCACAGCGCGCACCAGCTGCGAGTGTGAGCACACTCACACGAGACAGAAGATGCTTCTTGTTTTCGCTTCTCTAAAGAGACAGACTGGCTGCTGTTTGAACCTTTGGAGAAGATTTGGAAGAGCGTTTAACCTGACACTCACACACACATGTGCACACACAAAAAAACAACAACCCAAAAACATACACCCCAGGACAGGTTTTCATATTCTCAAAGCTGTTGACCTTTGATTAAAAAAATAAAAATAAAGGCATGATGGATGTTTTCCCTCCACAATCTGATTCTATATCTGATCTGTTTGTAAAGGCGAGGCCTGGACAGACTGCAGAGAACACGCAGTCTGAGAGAAAGGTTGATGAGAGATGAGTACATACATGGATGTTTTCGGTAAATATTTATCCACACAGGTTTGTCAGACTTTGAGCAGATGGTTAGCTCGAGAATCGAGTCGGAGGATGATAGTAGTAATTCCCTTTCACAAGAAGGATCTGAGTTTGAGCAGATGTTGTACAAGTATTATTACTGCCCAAGTGTCTCCTAAATAAGGCCCTGAAATCCCAGCAGATCCACAAAAACCACTCGCGAGCTGAACCTGGCTCCTCGTGCAGACATTTTAAGACCACGAGTCAAAGCAGCAGTTTTGACTGAATCCCATGTGGAGGAAGAAAACATTGCTTCATGTGCAACTTTGCCTTTAAAGTTCAGTGGCTTTGACGTGCATTGAAAAATAGAAAATAGATAGTTAAGCCTGAAAGAACAATCAAATATCATTTGGGAAATTCAAGTGAAATTTATCGACAGTCGTAGCCTAAGTTCATGGTTTTCATTTAAGCCATAAATGCTTTTTAAGTGACAGATATAGCAAAAACATATTTAAAACAGCCAAATTTTGCTCCACTGCTCCACTTTAGATGAGTCCAAAACCCCTTCACATGTCAACAAAGAATTAAATTTAAGTTTTGCTGTCTTCAAAGTAATTGTTCACAATTTTTCCTGTCTTCCTGTTTTCCGGTTATAGGATGGATACCAATCTCTTACTGTCTTTACACAAAATATATAATAAAATCGCAAATTGTCGTTTTTATTGTTGACTTTTTGAAGGATTTTAACGAACATAATATATTGTGTTGAATAGTGAGCTTTACAGGTGCTTAAAGGCAACTCTTGTTATGTTTGAACAAAGACAGGGGAGCTGTTTGAAAATGTGATATAGTCATGTCGTTATATTGTAGGATTCTACTGCAAGTTGATAAACTCATTTATTGAATTGACACTCTTCCCAACCATGCCTTCATGGTGTTTCATGGTGCATATTGAAAGTTGGATACTGAATAATGTAGCTTTGTTCTCGAGTAACAATGTCTCAAAGTAGCTCATGGGCAGAACTATGTTTGTAGAAACTGAATTTTATATTTGAATTTAATTTGTAAAACTTGAACAATTGCTTTAAAAATTGGAATCTGTATTGCTCAACTTGAAATTGAAATCTTGGTTTGAAACTGAATTTCATTCAAGTCAAAACTGAATGTTTGATTCTGAATTTGAATTAATTTGGTTTAAAACCACATTTTAATATCAATGAAAATTCATCTCTCTAGATTCGGTTCTCACATTTCAAATTCAGTTCTTGAAATTCAGATTCAGTTCGTGTCTCACATCTGGGTCTTTGAGGAAGAGCAATCGAGAGCAATTCAAATATAAATGGTTCAAATTCAGTTTCTACTGACACATATTTCTGTCCATAGTAGCTTCACAGGTAAAGCATAGGAAAATTATTCAGGAACTGCTTTAATTGTGACTTTAGTAAATAATATAAAAGAAGGATTTGAACATTTTTACATGTAGATAGAAATTAGACTGTTTGGGGTTTCTCTTTGCACTCAGCTGTTTTATACGGCATACTTATAGGAGTTGTGAAAACTGGACTAACTGCAGTGCCTGAAATGTGACCGAGCTGTTCATCCTGTAAAAAGGACATAAAGCTATCTGCTCGGCTCTGATATCAAGATTCCCCTCCATCCCTCCATATCTCAGCCGCTTCTTCACATCTATATTCAGCTCGACTGTCAATCCAACTGACTCTAAGACTCAAATCTGCTGTCTCTCTTGACACTGTCAAACAGTAATAGACTGTTTGTGTGTGTGTGTGTGTGTGTGTGTGTGTGTGTGTGTGTGTGTGTGTGTGTGTGTGTGTGTGTGTGTGTGTGTGTGTGTGTGTGTGTGTGTGTGTGTGTGCGCGTGCATGTGCTTGTGCTTGTGCTTGGAGGACCAGGCCTGTGCTTGAGTGATGTATGCCGCTTTCTTCCTTCCATAATGATCCACCGTATGCAGGAATAAACTGACTTTGTGTGTGTCTTTAAGAATGTTTGTGTGTGTTGATAATATGTGCATATATCTGTCCCTACATCGGTCACAAAACACAGCAACAAGTCTGAATCTTTGTCCTCCAAATGCATAACGCATCATGTGGACCAAACTCTCTGCATGTGATCATTTATGCGTGTGTTGTAACTGTGTTGTGTTGTGCAGGTGGAATATCTGTTGCACCTGCATCTTCTCCCCGGTGGTTGATATTGTGTCACATTTCAATCGGAGTGAAATAGATACGTTTCCATATTTTATTTTTGGACACCACTTGGTAGAGTTTGAGATAAGTGGTGTTCATGTACGTTACACGCAGAGCCATGTGTTTGCTCCCGGTGTGAGCTCTCATTACAGCCAAACATTACCTCAAGTGATTTCAAGATTTGCAGGCTTTAAGCTCAAATTAAATCTGAGATCTGAGGTTAATTACACTCAGATACTTAAAGGGCATCACAAGACCGCAGAGGTTAAGGCCTATAGATTTTAATGATCCCCTGACCTTTTCCCGTAGCACCATCATGAGGCTGATTTTGGGTTTTTATTGAAATATCTTGGAAACTATTGGATTGATTGTCATGAAATATTTTACAGATTTTCTTGTCTTTTTCGAGATAGTTGAGTTTTTATCTAGAGCCACAATCAATTTAAAATGATCAAATACTTTGATTTATGACCAAATTCCTACTAAAATAATGACATTCCCATTAACCCATAGCCATATTTCTGTGTTTACTGCTAATTAGGAAACACGATAAACAAAACGGCATGTTTGTAGTAATATTGCAGTTCTGTACACTATTTCTAATGGTCCCATTAACATTGTCCAAGTTACCAAAAACAATATCGTGCAGCGTTTGCTGAGTAGCAGCAACAGCGGCCTCTGTGGCCACAAGTCATATTCACAGAAAATCATAATGTCAATGCAAACAAGCAATCACGTTGTACACTTGCGTAATGCTCACGTAAAAATATCTGGTCAACCAAATTAACCCTAGAAAACTCAAATTTCCCTGACAACAAGAGCACTTATTCCCAGTACTGGTGTCGAACTGCGTTGCCTCGCAAGTTTGTTAACATCACTTTGAGATTTCTCAGTAGCAACCTAAAACCGCTAGAAGTTCAAAAGAGCAAGAAACTCAAAAAGGTTGGACAATTTGAACAAACCAACAGGTTAGCTAAACTAGAGAAACCGGTTAACACTGAAATTATCACCCAACCTATTTGTGGTTAAAATTCAATTTTGACTGTTACTGTATTTTCCTGTAGTTGTGGCCATGTTTAAATTGACCAACATTACAAGTTTTACACCCAAAGAAAGGGGTTCACATAATCTGACTAAATGTTTTGGCTTGTTTGTAAATGGCTTCATCGTCTAACTTTGTTTTCCCTCTCTTGTCTGACTTGTTATCGTAACAGTTATTATCATTTAAATAAACGCATTTTTCTTCAGTGGGAATTTGCACACACATGGTTTTTAAAATCCTAGTTTTCGATCCCGCACAGAAAGACCGTTTGATCCCATCCGCCCACTTCCGAAGAATTTACATTAGTTCCTCCTTAATTCGTTAATGTTTTAAATCTTTCAAGATAACAAGTTTCAAAATAGGTCAGTGTTCAACACAGCTCCAGAAGTCTCATGTAGAACCATTTGTTTTTTGGGCCTCGTGTTAAGTTTGCAAAATGAAAAGTTTGAAGCTGAAGTGTGAAGGGTGTTTTGAAGTGCGTCTTGGTTCTGGTGTGTATTCAGTCCTTGGAAGCAGTTGGCGCACTTAAAAATGTATGTATCTGCTGCTTTCAGTGCATGTCTGCCTTTCTACTCTCTGGCTCGCCTCCTCCATCTTTCTCCATCAGACATTTTCTACACTCCTAAGCCTCCTCTTCTCTCTTGTCTTTCGTCCCCTTAATTCTCATTATACCCAGGTGACCTCCTCATCCACCTCTGTCTCAACATTCAAAAATGTTCCTGTCTTCTCTCCCTCCCACAGCTTGTCATGATTTATCTGGTCATATCTCTAAATGGAAGGCCTTGAAATTGTATCATTAGCCATGCATGACATCCTCCATCTCTACAACTGTTGTCTGCCAACGCTCTCTCCCGTCCTTCGGTCTTTCTTTAAATGGTAAATGCATTCAAATACAGAATGCTAATGCTATTTTGCAGATCTACTCACAGTACTACAAGGATAAGCTTATATTATGTGTAAAATATAATCAGTAATTGCACTCGGGGACAGTGTCACTTTGATTGACAACAGTCTCCGAACTCTTGTGCGAAATGTTCAGGTTCACCGATACCCACCATCCTGTAAGCAAAGTCGTCTTTTTTTTTTTTTTTTTTTTTTAAAGGCTTTTATGTTTTTTTTAAGGATGACTTGTCCTTCAAGGATAGAAAGATGGAGCGGGGCTGCTACAGAGATGAGAGATTTCAGAGGTGAGGGAAGGAAATTCATCTGGCTACGCTCACCTTCTCAACTACACAAGAGCAGACATGGGCTCCACATTTATATTTGATCTGCCTCAGCTCCAAAAATACCCTGACAAGAACTGGCTGTTGTCTGTGTGCGTGCCTGCACGTAAACGAGTACAGCTGCGCCAGTGCAGGCTTAATAATAGAGATGGCAAACAGGTGAGAGGGTGCAGAGGAGGTGGACTGAGTCACAAGAGAGAGGCAGAGAGACGACCTTTCAACCCCAGCACTCTGCCTGGCTTCTGCCTGGCCTGTAAACCACCCACAGTGCGCCCCCCCCTCCTCCCCCAGCAGCATTTAGCTGTTTAAATTTGCATGTAATTCATTGATGTAAAGAGGCGGAAGATGGGATTAAAACATTACGTAAAGGTCTGTTTATGGCTCTATGAATATGCGCTCCGAATTGTTTTGGTAACTGAGAATGTTCCTCTCGAAGTTGCAAATAACCGCAGGAAGAAAAAAAAAGGAGAAGGGTTTGTGTGTGCATGTCTGTGTGAAGGCTCCTGCCAGGGGAGCGGTGGTCAGCCACGGGGCCAACACTGGATGTGACCTGACGCTCTGACCTCATCAGGTTTCGTCAACCGTGCGACATTGTAATCACACACGGCATTAAAAAGCTGTCGCTGCAGGAAGCTACAATACCTCTAGTTTCCACAGAACTCTGTTGTTGGTAAAAGTCCAAATGGACCAGCCGCTTTCGGTGGTTCGTCAGCCCGTAGGTGTTTAGAGTTGAAGAGGTCTGCTGAATGATAGCTTGTTACCTGGAAGAGAGACTGGTTGCCAAATTTCGGGCTGCTTTTCTTGGCATACGTTCTCTGCAGGGAAGAAGAAAAAAAAATAAAAAAATGTGATCACACTTGAAAAGAAAAAGTTAGTTTCTCCTGACTCTTATCCCCACATGTGTGTTTACACTTCTTTTTCCTCCAGGAGACGGCTTCCTCCTGCGACGCAGAGCTCCTTTCGCTACTCCTGGATGCCGGGCTCCTGGTGGGCTGCGTCTCCTCAGCCCTGTACCCCCTGCTCAGCTCACACATGCTGTCCCACCAGCAGGAGGGAGGCTGGGACGTGGAGAAAGCTGCCGCCGAGCTGGTGGCAGCAGGCCACGGGCCCGAGGCGGGCTCCCTGCTGCTGGCTCACCGTGGAACCCACCAGGCCCAGTTCACCTTCAACTCCGCTTTGGCCGTTCTCCGGAAATGGCTGTGAAGGAAGGAGGAGGGAGGTGGTGGTGATGGTGGTGGTGGAGGGATGTGGTGGGGGTGGGGGGGCGCGATGGGGACCGTAACCGTATGCTGCAGTGACAAGGCAGCCTTAGGTAAGGAGAGGGGGGGGGGGACTGGAGTTCCACTGGATTGAGAGCTGAAGAACGAAGAGTGAGGCAAGAATAGAAGTAATAGCAGGTGATAGCTCTGCGTTTAGTTGTGTAATCAGGTTTGGGGTTCATCAACGGGAGACACGTCAACAACAAACAGCAGCGTCTGCCCTGAAGGAATGAGAGCGGATGCTTTTAATGCTGAAACATCTGCTCAATTAGAAACACACACACACACACACACACACACACACACGCGCGCGCACACAAACACAACCTCTGCTGTCAGTCATGAATGAATATTCAGACTGAGGGCTAATCACAAAATGCACTGGCTGCTTGCATTTATTTTATGTGTGTGCTGTGTCCTATTGTGTGATAAAGTAATTGAGCAGTAGCCGGGAAGCAGTGGGTGGATATTAGCCTATTGTTCCGTGACAGGTTTGCCTCTTTAATGTCCCATCATTAAACACCCTGCCTCTGCTCCATTGTTTTCCCCCTAATAATGTCTAATTAATTCCATCTAAACAAATTAGCCCCACAGCTGCCCCGTGCAGCGTGTGCGGATGCACAAATACTGTATACGAGACACCCCAGCGATATCGTGGAGAGCTAATAATGATGAGGAATAAACGTGTGTGTGTGTTGACGCACAGCCCGATGCTGTCAGCCCGGTTTGGTTCACTCAAATAAATACAAGACTTAAATGCAGCTTTCATGCTGTCCCGCCTTTCACATCTGAAATAAATAAAGAAAAAAAACACACAAAAAAAAAATCGAAGAATGAGTCATTGTATTTCTATTTTTATTGTATTCTTCCTTCCTCTCAAGTGTTGGTGGAAAAGTACAGAGTTGCGAAACATTTCTTGTCAATTATACGTCTGTCAATCTTTTTTTGATTGTTAAAGAAAAGATTTTTCAAAGTCGACCCTGTTAACATCTCACTGAGTTTTACTTTTCTTTTTAATGAACGGTTTTAAAAACGGCATCCATCTCGTAACGAATGCATTCAAAACATTTGCATTATAATTACAGTGTTTTTATGTTGTTCCAAGATAATTGCACAGCCATCTGACCCAAACAACGAGCGTGTATTTACTGCAGCCCTCAAATGCACTTCTCATTTTCAAGCAGTTTTAGTTCTTTAAAGTGTTTTCACTGGTCAGCTTTCACAACTCCGTGGAGGGTTTGGAGCAACCACGTGCTTTTCTCTTCTGAATCTGCTGTCGCCAAAAGCATTCAGAGCTTTTATTTTTCTGCTGATAATTGCTAATAGGCGAAAGGATTTTTTTTTTTTAATTTTTATGTTAGTTGCAAGGCAGAGATTTGGAATTATCTTGTTTGTTAAAGCATTAAAAGTGTGATTTTTTGTTGTTGTTTATTTCTATTTTTAGACTGTTCAAAATGGGACCGATACAGTGGTGCTGACTGCAGGTCCCCAGAGCAGCTAGTTTTGTTTACTATCTGCACTAAAAAAATATGCCTCCCCCATCAAAGTAAAACATCACTTTAATGAACAGTGGTAGGAATAATGGGGTTTTGATGTGGATTAGATGAGAACGAAGATGAATCTTTTCATTTTTCTCATTGTGTTACTAAGGAGACGGCAATTCCCTTCATGTAAAAAGTGTGCTTTTGGTCAATCAAGTCCTGCTCTGAGCGATGGTGCCCCGCGTGAGCATTACTATTTTTGGCTGAAGCAAGAACAGTTTTGATTATTTCGCTTTATTTGTTAACCTTGAATTCTAACAAAAAAAAACATTTTCTTCTTGTGAAAAACACTTGCGAACCAGTTTTTTCATGCACAAGACATAGAAACTCTCACTCGCCACATCTCCTACTACAGGCTACATAAACCCCACAAGGAACCTTTGCATTTGTTTTTTTTTTGTCTTGTCTTCTCAGTTGTTTGAAGCAGGTGGGGAAAGTTGGAAAAGCTCCAATCAGGAATTTAATTGCGCGTGAATCAAAAGGGGAGTCTCTCTTTTGGGTTGTTTCCTTGTGTTTTCAGGACATTGTCAATCAATTCAGCTTCACAACTTGGATGAAGCATGTTAGCTAGTGTACATCTTGTTACAGATTGTAAATATGGATGTTTTTCTGGGTTTAATTTTAATAGTTCCCTTTTTAAGTCATGAATATTTAATGCTATAGAGAAAAACTGCTGAAAGCTTGGTATCAAACCTGAAGTATTTTCATACAACATTAAATATTCATGACTAAACATGCAACAACCAGAAATAAAGTTTGGAAATAAACATCCTTATAATTCATGGAGCAAATATAGAGCATTTAACACCTAAAACGCAGCTAATCATCATCATCATCAATTAGAACTGTGTGGCTGCTGTTTGACCAGATTGGATCTAAAAACAATATGCAAAACGATATGCCCCTAAAATATTTTCTCCTTATTTCTGTGATTATATTTTTAATGAAATGACAAAATATTGAAAAATGTTTGATTATTAATTTCTAGAACATACAATTGCAAAATATGTGTAATAGTCAGCATGCACCTAGAAGTTATCCTTCAAAAATGTAGTAAAAGCTCAAATATAAATGATCTGTTCTTTAGTTTGTAAACAATGACTGTAACTCAATTAGATTGTGATGATATTCAAAATCATACCGATATTATCACGTATCGTTGGACATGGTACACCTCGACCACACACGCGGTATAGAAACGTTAAAAAAAAAAAAAAAAAAAGCTGAAAATCTCAATTAAATATCTGTTAAAGTTGAACCCCCAAACTAATAAGCTGACTGAAAAATGTGGTTTCAGGCACTTCAATATATAAAACCAGGTTGTCAGGGGCTTTTAAAACCCTGTACTCGTGTCTGCGTCGTGCTTTAGCTAATTATCCAGATGTTGAAAACTAGCTGGGACGGTTCTTGATGACCACCATATGGAATTGTGGCTTTGGTGGCTTCAAGGTCCATTTAAATCAGTTCAGTCAGTAATAAGCTGATCATGTTTCCATATTTGCTCATTAACTTTCTCCTGCTGCCCTTTAAATTAATGAATATACCTCACAATAATATCTGCATGGCTTTTCTGTAAGCACTCTTATTTTAGTTTTTGGGGGGCAGCGAGAACAAGCAAAGTTAATTTCCACAAATCCCCCTCATGGTTAAGTTCCCACTCAGTATGTTTTGTTTGAGATCCCCTTATCTGTTTGCTCCATGAGTGCAGAGTGGTATTTGCCTTCCAAACCCCTCTATCATTGACAGGATACTTTTAGTCCAGCCAAAATAAGAATATACTGTATATGATTTCCCTTTGTGAAATCTTAAACAGTAATTCGCTTTGGCAGGCAACATTTAAAACAGCTGCTGGAGTCGAGCATCTCGTATCCATGACAGGCAAGAAATTGAATAAAAGCTGTGGCCTGGAGGTATTTACCCTGACAGCAATGCCGCTGTATTTCAAGCCCATTCATTGGGAGATGGGGCAGCAATGGGTGGGTGGTCTATATATCAAACAAGAGAGTAATGAATCTCCCACCTGTGGAGGGATAGAGGAAAATGAGATAATCCTGGCTTCAGTACCAGGTCGTGTGAAAATACAGCCTCACACCCGGCTATCAGATGGACTTCTTCTCTGGCTGCGTTAAGGAAATGTCAACATTATGCCATAAGAGGAAATAATGCTGTCGAGATTAATGGTTTAGTTTCACAGCGTTCCACTCCTACAGTCATGGTTCTTCATTTAGTGCTTTTCCATGCCGGTGTCTGACACTGAGTTTCCCAGGCTTAAGAAAATACACAGATGTTCATTACCTTACGAGTTCCATCAACTCTGAATTAAATTGGTCTCGGATAGTAATTGACCCAGGTTCGTTCCTACCCTTGAGCTACAACAGGACTCTGCTTTTGACCCCGGCCAGCATGAAATCAACTCTTCGTGCCAAACTAACAAGATTACATGAAGCCTTGTTGTAATCTGAACTGTTAAATCCTACAGTCATCGGGTTGATCGAATCAGTACACAGACCTCTGGCTGTCGGCACAGCAACAAAGGGGCATACGCAGGTGAGATATGACCCCCCCCACCCCCGCAGTTATGCTCTCTGCATGACGCAAACTTCGTTGTCTGCCCGAGTCTGCGAGGTTCTTCTTGGACACCTCTGTGGACGTCTGCAATTTGTGGCTGTGTGCAGAGATTTGCCATTTCGCACCATTATCATTCATCTTTTATACAGACACACAGATGGTGTCAAACGCCTTGTGACAGCAACTTCTTTGAATATGGCACCATCACTTTCACGACCAAAGGGCCACCCCCATGTCCACCATTGTGAAGCGGTAATGTGCCTCACATGCAGCCATGAGGACAGTGGAGAAGGTCGTTTTGTGCTTTGATTTCTACGTGCTTCCCATCTATACAAAGTAACCTTTGTTACAAAGAACTATCAAGAAGACGTCCATGGCAGTTGTTTGGAGGAAGGCCGGCACTTTTAAAATATGCTTAGAAGGTGATCGGATGATCCATATGTCCATCACCGCTATCACAGGCTAACTTCAACCAATCAGATCATCATCAAAAACAGCAGTACTGAGTACTTAGATACACCAAAAGAAAAGAAAAGACCGATTTTATAAACGGCATTGGATTAACAAAACGGAAAGAGATTGAGAATAAAAAAGACACCAGAGGAAGAGAAGGAGACAAGAGGAGAGTGAGGACCAAGTGGATTAATGCTGCAGTGGTTTTTTGGCGCAGTGTCTCGACCTGTCTTGATTAGCAGTGTTGACCCCCATAAACTCCTGAGATGACTCTTATACGTGGGCGCTTATAACACACACACACACACACACACACACTGCACTACATCTGAAATACAACTGCAACTTATTTGGCAACAGGGATACAAGGTAAGAAAAAACTAAATATGTAAAGTTTGTCATTGTTTATTCTGTATTTATGCCTTCTCTTTTCCCACTTCCAACACAATCAGCTGACTGACCACGTTTCCCTCGTTCGCTCAAGAAGGGCAGTAATCAATATATCAACAGGATCAAATGACTGAGTAGTGAAGGGAGTCTTTTGTAATGATGAACTCAATATCCCGCAGCTCAAGGCAGCATTATTAGGTTCTTTTAGTTCTTCCTGTCTTGGTTCTCTCTCAGTGCTCTCTAGCTTTATTTTTGGCCACACAGGCCAATTCAAGCTCTAAATGCCAACTTCATGTCACATTGCATCAAATGGCTGAGAAACTGAACTCTAGTTGACTGTCTGGTTAAGAAAGTGGAGTATGTAACCACTGCAGATGGTGGCCAGAAACATAACATTTGAAATCCTTCTTTCAATTAGCATCCTCTGGTTGTAAGTGAAAAGTTTCTGGTGCTGTTGTAAGTTCTTACAGGAATGTGTTATCGGTATGTTTCTGTGTTTTTTTACCCACAGCAAAATAGCCCAAGTTCATAATGATCCTTATCGCACCGTGAATCTTTTCTTAAAATTGAAACCACATCGTAGAAAAATATATTTCCACCATGAAGTGAATGCTGACAAAGCCGTGATGAGGATAAAAGGGCTCCTGTCCGTATGGACCCCAGTGTTAAAGATTGTGCCATCTCTTATAATTACCTGAAATTTCATTTTACTTTTATTGACTTATACTTCGATTTAGTATTCGAGTCAGACCTCTTGGCAAACACATTTCTCACTCGCATAGATTAGGGTTTAACGTGCACTGTGCACACACACACACGCGCGCACACACACACACACACACACACACACACACACACACACACACACACACACACTTCATTTCTACAGTTTTTCCCTTTTTCCCATGACATTAGGTGTCACTGCTGCCAATACACACAATGGCAGGATCCATGAAAATTTAAAATGACAGGGTTTCTGCAATGTGTGCTGTCTGTTTAAGGGAGTTAGCTTGTTTCTTTCTCTTTTTTTTGTACCATATTGGGATTTTTTTTTTTTTTGTCCGCAGTATTCAGGGTTACTTTAGACTCCGTACTTATCATTGTAGATAAAGTGGAAGCCACTCCGAGGAATGTGAAGGTCTACCTCCCCTGCTGCACGGGTTTAGTAAGCACAGTGTCGCACCCTGTCGTGTGTCAGCATCCTTTTTTTAATCTGTCAAACAGAGCTCTTGGTGCAGGCGGTGTGAGCCATGATTGCGATCCATCCTGAAGGTGTGGAAGAGAGGGAGGAGACGAAGAATTTGTGTCCCCCCAGGGGGAAGCTGAATGAGACGGGATCTAACAAGCGCTCTCCTCTGCTGACGAGGGGTTATGTCTTTGAAACAAAAGCATTTAACTTGCATCTACAAGTCCTCTGTGGAGTCTGCAGTCTGAGAGAAGAGAAGAGGAAACATTAAAAGGAGTAAAAAAATAAAATAAAATAAATAAAAATAGTGTTTGCATTCCAGGAAATCCCTCACAAGCTTTCTACCTTGTCAACAGACTGAATCCTGGGAAATCATTCACCCTCTGACACCATGTTTGTCTCCTTTACTTCTCCATTTTTCATCCACCCTGTCTTCCCTGTCTTTGACCCACAACCTTGCCCTCCGCAGAATGACTGTCTTAAACTTGGAGTGCACTGAAACACACACACACACACACACACACACACACACACACACACACACACACACACACACACACACACACACACACACACACACACAAACACATAAACAAAAGCCCTGCTTTGAAAGGAGAGTAAAAGCTGTAGTGTTGAATACAAAGAATGAAAGAAGTGGGAGGCTAAATAAGTCGCAGAGATGGGAAATTACTGAAGGTCAAAAACGACGAGGACTGCAGAGAGAAAGAAGCGTAAGTAGGAGAAGGTCTTAGCGGAAGATACTAGTGCAGGATTCACATCACATGGGAGGGCTTCAGTGAAACAGAATAACTGCGCCGGCAAGAACAAGGACATTGGTGGAGGCCTGAAAACTATTACTGCAGTAAAAAAGGTAAGGTGAAACACATTTCTGTCAATATACAAGTTGTTGTTTTTTTTAAATGGCCTTTATCATGTTTAGTCTTCCTATTCAAAACACATTTAAACATTAGCATAAGCTGCACTTATATCAGAGGATTTACTTTTTAGACAATTTTTTGATAAATCAAGTGCTAGTTTGAGCAGTATAGGCTCATATTTGATCAATTTCCTTCTCTTTTTTTTTTTTTTTTTTACTGTTTTTTTGCCAGCAAGAGCATAACTCAGAGAACTGTAGGTGTATTGAAAAGATGCTCTAGAAGTTTACATTCAGTGTTTCTCACCAAAATACATTATTTGAATCCCTTAAAAACACTAGTTTGGATGAATTTATTTCGTCATAGAATGTTTGCAAAGCAGATTTTTAAACAATATTTTGAATCTTTGACATCCATCTTTGCTTGCCTACACGCTTCTTCTTCACTGTCCCTCCACCTTACTGCTATTAACTGTAGCATTGCCTGTGTGTCCTTCGCCAGCAATTTTTATCTTCTCTGCTCCCATGTTTGTGCTCTGCTACATCTTGTTTTAGGTTGCAAATCTCCATACTTTACCACTAAACATAAACACCTGAAACACAGTGGAAGGAAAAGTTCAGGAGACTTTACCTTCCTCGGTGTAAGCAGCATGATTTGCCGTTCTACTACAGTCTACATGTGTCATGGAGCTCTATAGATAGATGTACTTTTGTGGAGCCTGACTTTTTTTGGCCTTCTCACCTAGAGCTGTCTTGAAAAGGAGATTTTTGAGGAACAAATGACAATTGTTTCATACACGACAGCTGAGCAACTCTGACATTGTGAAATCATTAAAAGTTCCAGAACAGCAAATACGTGGATGTGGTGATGAGACAAACTGCTGTTTTCAAGGTCAAAAAGGGAGTTTTCAATCTAAAGATTTTGACCTTTTTCAACTCGTCTGTCAACACTATTCAATGCAGTATTGTGGCAAAGTGTTTAATATGCCCTCCAGTCCACTAGAGGCCACCAGATAAAAGAGGCAACTGACACTAACGGTATCGGGGTACTCGTACAGAATCTGTTATCCATGAAGTTATTCTGGTGAACAGCTCGAGCTCAGTGATGATTGCATTGTGTCAGTGTAACTGATTAGCTATAGTAACAAAGCCCTCAGCACAACTGGCTATAACATCCATCCAGGATAATTGGATCACCAGTGGTCAGCTAAAATTACAGGTGTGAACCCCCTCCCAACCCCCTCCCGGACGCATTGAGATCCGATCTGCTCAGAACACAATCACAGGTGGTCTGAGACACATTCTTTAAACCGTGTGTACGCAAATGTGTCCTGGGCCACATGGAAGGACCACCTACTCAATAATGTCCTCTGAATAAGCAACAAAAAAACCTCAATGCAGCTCTTGGTGCCACATTCCTGTGCTTGTATCTTACTCTGTGCTTCTATGCATAACCATAACATTACAGCAGGTTTGTTAAAGATCTTTAGTTGTTATAACTAAAGATTTCTGCCTTATCCTCTTTTATTTTTTTGTTCCCAGAAAGAAATATCCTGCTTGATTCTGCTGAGTGCAGCTGAACTGTACAGGAAGCAGGCGAGATTTACTTGCACACTGAACTGGTGGCTATAAAGCAGCTGTTTAGTGATTTAATACACAAGCTGCTGTGTGACGTTTTTCACCAAAGCCTTCTCTGGGTTTAGATTATTATTATTATTATTTTTTTCTGTTTGTCTCTAATTTGGGACACACATCAGACCCACATCTGTAGAAGAGTCGCTGCTCGTAAATTTAATTTAACCCGTAGCTTGACCTTCTCAGGCCCGCTGGAATAATTAAATAATCTGAGTCCGAACTAAATGGGTCGAGCCTGATGGTTCTGGTTGTGAGTTAAAAACACAAGTGTTCAGACATTTACAAATGTGAAACAGGTTATTAACGTCTGATAGACGCTGCTTCATGATGAGGCGACAGTGAGAAAGGATACTTATTATGTTAAATGCTTGTTGCTTCAACTCCTGTCCTGCGTTTCTGCACGTTTTCAGTTACACGTGTTCATTGGCATACAGACTGGGAAAGTGAAATCCGATGACAAGTGGTCACTTGAGACTCATGATAGCAGCAGGTGTGAACTGACGTATTTAGAACTGCCCGCTTGTGATCCGATCATCCAGGACGGATGTTAAAGTCAGGTGTGTCCAGGTACCCTTAGACACTCTTTTTTCATACATTGCGATGCTGGCATATCAAAAGTTGTCTCCATTTTAGCTTATTCTATTGTAAAAGGTTAGCACGGTCAAATCATAACTATTTGTTTTTGGCATAGTGTCTCCCAGCTGTGTTTTGTGTGTGTAATTGTAGGAACTGTTGCTTCTGAAACAGCTGTCGTGTTGTTTTTGTGACTAAGGAGTGCATTTTGTTTTGTGGTTTTATTGTTACCTATTTGTTGATGACTTAAAGTAGAGAGTAGCATGATTAGTGGCTCGGCCAGCTGTGTAAACTAAATCATGACCAGTTGACTTTGGTGCCTTAATACTTCAAGGTATGCTGGTTCACACCAACAAGAGGGCTGAGAGCGTTGCATTAGGAAAGGAAGAAAAATAGAAGACCTTCAGTAGAAATTGTAGGAAATTGGTAATGTGAGTTTAATAATCCAAAACGTAACCTAACAACCATTTCTCTGAGACAAATGGCTGCCATTAATTCACATATTCAAGGGGTCTCTGTGATAGTACAAGAAACTCTCGACATCTGTGATACTGAACTTCAAAAACATTTCAACTTTTTTAACCCAAAATATTTTTTTCAGCAACATACCATTCCCCTTAATAGATACATGGCATACATGAGGCAAATCCCTGCGCAACTAAGAAGAAAAATAACATTTCATTTAACCAAATTGATGCAACAAGTTGATTTGCATTGGAGGCCTGTGAATTTAACTCATAACAACCGGTTGAAAGTGTAACATTTAATAATAGATCAATATGGTCTCAGGGATTCTAGAGGTAGTTCTGTTCTGCTGCTATTCTAATGTATGAATAATGAAGTAAATAAAAGACACCATATTCTGCATTACCAAAACTGCATAATGTGATAAGACAGGTTTTGACATCACGCAAATGGCTCTGCAATTGCGAACAGTGAATGTGTGAGCATAAAATGTTTCCATAACAGCTGTTTTATTACATTTAAAATGTGCAAAAAAAGAAGTCAGTAATGGGATGTGTTTCACACACCGGCATCAGCACCCCATCATCTTTTGCAGCCAAGCACATTTTCATATCCTCCAAGCTGTTACTGACTGCCGTATGTTTCCCAAACTGGTAGGTTGTTCAGTTGTTTAGCAGAGAGAGGTGTGAGAGGGGGTTTGAGCCCTGGGTTAGAACAGCGTGGGTGGAAAAAGTGAAAAACTGGGGATCCAGAATGACTGGGAGATTGTTTGTGCATGTCTAAAGGAGCTGAAGATAGAAAGGAAACAAAGCAGGAGATGGAGAAAGAGAGAGAGGGAGAGAACCGAGCTGATCTGCCAAATCAATATCAGCAGCAGGGGAGAATGTTTTTATATATATGTTTCTCAGCCTCACTGTAAAACCAAGTGTGCCCGTCTTTTTTTCAAATGGAGGAGGGGAGGAGTGGATGGAGAGAGCAGGAGGAAAGAGAGGATGAAGGCTGGGAGAGGACTGAATGTCTAGGTAATACTTCAGACTAAATGGAGTAAAAGTTTCATCAGCTGTGTGTGTGTGTGTGTGTGTGTGGAGGGGGTGGGGGGGGGGAACCAATAAACTGCCTGTGTGCGCTTGCATGTGTACACGACACCCACACGTGTGTGCACGTACGTGTGTGTGCGTGTGTGCCATTTAGTATCGCTTCTACTGAAATCAGAGATTCATTGATGTCGATCGCAGCTGAATGAAGTAAATTACTTGCTTTACCAGCAATTTTTTATCTTCTCTGCTCCAATGTTTGAGCTCGTCTAGATCTTGTCTCAGCTTGCAAATCTCCATAATTTACATCTAAACACAAACACCTGGAACACTGTGGAAGGAAGAGTTCAGGAGACTTTACCTTCCTCGGTGTAGGCAGCATGATTTGCCGTTTTACTACAGTCTGCATGTGTCATGGAGCTCTATAGATAGATGTACTTTTGTGGAGCCTGACTTAACCCTTTTGTCAACTCTATTCAATGCAGTATTTTGGCAAAGCGTGCCGTTACGGTTTGGGAAAAACAACAGGAAAACACACATCTGCATTCACTTCACCTTCACTTCACCACTGGCTATACACCTGCCACCTACAAGGACTTCATAGCTTTTGTACTTCATCTCATGCGTCTTTCCGTCTTATAACACTTGTCACATGATCGCCGTCACTTGACTTATCTCTGTTGACCTGCATCTTCTTCTCACGCCAAAGCGACACAAGGCACCACAAAAACACGCTGCCCTTTGGTGAAGTCGCAGGTGTATTACAGGGTTTGTCATGATACTGGGCTTCATTACTAGCCCGGTGCAAACCCGACCCAAATTCGCTCTTTATGGAATGTATGGGGCCGCCGATGCTCCATAGAGAATCGTTTCTCGACGTTTTCTCCTACTGGGTGTACACCTTGGGTTAATATTAACCAATCAGCTCGAGCCAAAACCGGCCCACACCGTGCCAACGCTGCAACTACCTATAGTGTCCACCAAAGTGTTTTTTTTCCTGAGCACGTGTTTTTAAAGATGATTTTAATGAACGCCAGCAGTGTGACGAGGTGCTGAGTGTTTATTAAGTGCTGAGCACTGAACGTTCAGCGTTTTTTTTCTTCTGGTCACCAGCCGTCCAATCACAGAGAAGATGAGGTGAGACAAATGTGGTTAACCACTGATTGGTCCGACCTTCAGAGTGGCTGTGCAAACGCTAATATGGGCGGAGTACCCAGACGTTGTCACAGCGAAGGAAACTGAAGCTGTGAGCCACAGTTGGCGTATCCAGGCTACTGCACTACTACAGTCATTGCAAATTCATGCTGAGCAGCCATGTTTTATTTAGAGCTTGGCTCGGTTCTTGAATTGGAATTCTAACTTCGATCCCCATATCTGTAAACATGCCAAATATTGCAGACTGAAAATCGAGGAAACAATACACAAAATATTAAGAATATTTATAATTTTCCAGTTTCCAGTAAAACAATGCTGTTGCTATAACATGGAGTCTTGGATTTAATATTACTTCTGTGAGGGGTAGGACAAGCTTCATGCAGAAAACATGATATTGGGTGGGAAATACTTTTCTTTTCTTTTTTTTTTTACCAGCTTTAAAGATATGGGGAAGTTCACATTTTTCAGAGGTTAAATTCATTGAAATATAACCTGATACAAAATCCTTCAAAACACATTTTATTTCTCTTTAATGTTAAATATTAATGACAAATGAGCCAAAGTTAAGTGCAGGAAAATCATCCACAGGTATGACTTTGAGACGAGTTCACGATACAAAAACTTTTTGTTTAGATTTAACTTAGTGTACAATTGTCATCACATTGATATTCAAATGTGCTTAACTCAATTTTTTTTCCAAATTTTGACACAAAAACAAAAAAATATCAACAAAAAAATCCGTTTGTTAAATAACCAAAACATTTGTAGCTTTTGCATTGATTTTAAATAACCCAGTTATGCACAGAAATACACAACTGAGACAAAAGATTTTCAAAGGTTTAGCTCGATGGAAAAAACAAAGAAAGACTGTGTTGATGGCCTGTGTACACCTGCAAGCATTTACTAGAGCAGTTTTGTCAGAGCGAAACTTTTTCCAAGCAACCCAACATAACGATCGACAAATCACCAACAACAGGTGTTTGAGTTTCTGAGGGATTCAAGCCAGAGGAGAATGAGGCAATCAGTTACCATGGCGATGGTAAAGGAGGAGAACGAAGGGGGGGTGGTGGGGAGGGAGAACAGTTTTGTTTGGAGAGTGTCACTTACAGGCTTTGATGACGATAAGGGCCGCTGCTGGGGTAAACAACATCAGAGCGTTAAAATACTGAGAGAATTATGCACTCCAGAGGATCAGGTTGCGCTCGCTAACAGCTTTTTTCTGTCCTCCTCTGACTAATCTCCTCCTCCTTACTTACACCCAACAACACTCTGTCTCCGTATCGCCTCACCCCCACCCCACACCAACACTCACGCATCAGCCCCGGCTACCTGCTACTCTCTCCCAGCAGGTGTCTGACCGGCCTCGTGATGAATGGCAAGGATTGCCGTAGCCATGGCAACACTGACACTTGTTAGTGTGGGCTGGACACTTGGTCAGATTTTTATTTGTATCGATATATAGATAGATGGAGCGTGTTTTGTTTTTGTGTGCATGGCACGTGCCGAGGAAAAGGCCGGTGAAGTGTTTATCCGATGCTCTTTTGGGAGGGTGACGTTTGCCACGGGTTGTTTAATGCGTCACACAGCGAACGGATGTCACACTGCCACTGGATAGATGTGATCAAGCATGCTTCACTGAATGATTCTCTCACTTTCACAGGGCGAGAAGGGGAGCTCTGGGAGAGAGGGAGGGAGAGAAGGCAGGCAGGCACTGAAAACCAGTGAGGCAACAATCACGATGGCAGGCAGCGAAGCTTTCGAAGCCCATTGAAATGGCAGATAAAGAAAGAGGAGAGTGTGGAGAAAGCAATGGAAAGATAGAAGAGGCACAAAAAAAAAAAAAAAAAAAGAAGAGAAAAAACAATGATGAGATAACAATCCTAATAAAAGCAGAGTGGGAGGATGATCCAGAGCAAGACAAGGAAAAGAGATAAATTAAGAAAGGAATACGACGAAGTGATGGCGATGCGGACTAAGTGAGAGGGATGTGCGTTTGTGTATGTGTGCTTGAGTTAGAAAGTGACAGCTGAGAGCGTGGCGGTGTTTGTGTGTGTACTGGTAAAAGAGAAAGAGAAAGATGAGACTGGGAATGAGTGAGAGGGAGAAATGAGAGCAGTGGAGGATGTTGAGCTGAAATCTTAACTAACAGAAGCTCTGGCACCACACTGGGAAGAGGAGCTGAAACCAGACACCCTGGCTTTGGGCTAATTAAGAAAAGAAAGGCGCTATAAGTGCGTGTGCGTGCATGGATGTGAGTGTGAGCGTGTTTGTTTGTGGCTGGGTGTGTGTCCCAGTGTGGCTGTTGCGTGTGTTTGACTTTGAGAAAAGAGGAAAAACAAAGTGTTTCTGTGCGTCACACTGTAACTACATGTCACCTCACGCACCCCAAGAAAAGTCACCTTACTCTCTCTACCTGTTGTGTTATTGCCTCCCCACTGTATCTCACTCACGTCTTTGTCACATGGCAAACTGTTTTCCTCTTTGTTTGTGTCTCTGTATCTGGGGGTGTTTTTTATCAGCTTTAATTACCAAAAGATATCCATCTGGAAAGGGGAATGAGCTTTAGAGAACAGCCAGCGGCACAATATTGTCTCCTTGTTAGCTGGGTCATAATGCTGATTGCTATCCAACGTGACTCAAATGCAGTTCGGCTGCAATAACGTCTGATGACATCGTGGAAGTTGTGATCTGTTTATCTGCTTTTAATCGTTTTACATCAACATTTATGTTGACTTCAATAACTTTTTTACCCCATTAATTTTATGTCGGAGATCTGGGGACGTTGTGACAACAGTCATAGACACGAGCAGACTGTAACCAAACCCATCTGTGAATCTGAAGCAATCAGAACAGCAGGTCAAAACTGAGTCATGTTTCTTGCCCCCGTTGTCATAAAGAGATGAGACTTTTGCTTTTTTTTTGCAAGGTGTTTTCCAACACTTTATATTAGCTTTACAAGAAAGATGAGGACTAACTGGTCAGTTTGACAAATGTTTACTGTCACCCGTCTGATAAAAAGCAGCACGCAGACACTAAAAAGATCCAAGTAACAAAACAAAACAAAAAATTCTTTGAACATATTATATTAGTGGTTGCATAATGAATGGGAAGTTCATTAAAACTAAAATGTCCTTTTCAGTTTTCTTCCATAGGAAGTTTTTGGAGACAACTGATAGTAGCAAAGCACCTGAGGCAAATGGGATCCCACTGTGACGTAACCCATTGATTTGTGAACTGCTGTTTTCAGGCCTCGAGTCTGGCATTATGAGCGTTGCCATCTTATTGTTGTTGTTGTATTTTTGGAGCCTGAAGTGACCATATTTGGATAACAGGGTGGAACTGGGGAGGAGCAAGGGGTGGATCTGACCGAGCCCCGATATTACTATGTACGTTCACCGGTACCGATAATCTGACTGCACCATAGGCAAAATTAAAATGTTTTCTGAAGAGCCACCAGAAGGGAGTGCATTTAGCTAATAAAACCATAATGACTCATAGAAAAAAAAAATCACTTTGTATTTCATGAGAGAAGTTGACACATTTTGAATAGGAGTCTCATGGAGACCGCCCCAAGTGGCCCTCAGTGATATTGCACTTTAAGGCACTTTAACATTATTTTCACTTTTCAAACCTGGAGTTTACATCCATTTTTATACAGTCTATGATCAGAAGCTAAGATGTGATGATGTTTTGACCCCGCACTTTGTTAAAATGAATGGTGCATGAAATCCGGTCTGCTTTAGACCTTCCTTGTCTTTCAAGCGCTGCGTCCCCATGGTGCAGGCTTTCTGTCCCCAGCCCAAACCAAAATAACAAAGATGACTTTACCAGTATTTCTACTTCTACATCTAATTTCAGAAGTCAGTATACAGCTGTTTCACAGTCTGAGCTATGCTTGCTATAAGTGGTGGATTTTAATGTTTAAAATAGATAAGCAGCTGAATTATTTCACAAGAGCACAGTATCCATCAGCAGTCAAAGTAGAGTTAGTTGTCAGTGTGTGTCAGTGCTTGTTGTCTCAGTGGCCCCCGGAGAGTTGCTGTTGATTCAGTTTCGCCCGTGTCCTCTCACCACTCTTACATCTCTTATTGAACACCTGTACTCATTCTGTCAGCATCTCTGTGTCACAGTCTGGGTCATTGTGACCGCTTGGCTCTCTTGTCACCGATCTGTCCTCCCCGGCTGACTAAGCATGTCTGTCTATGTCTTCGAGAAGTCTGAGCATGACTCAAGGCAGTTGAATTGTCATCAGTGTCACTGCCACTGCCAGGGGTCATTTTCAATGACTCTAATCTCCTTCCACCATCCGTGTCTCAGAAGTTTGTTGACTTCAACCTCTGCACGCTCTTTCTCTCTTGAAGCATCTATACATAAAAAGAGTCATTTTATTAGAAGCAAAAAGGTTATGAGTGCAAACAAGAACTTGAGGGAATTTATAGTTTTAACTTTCAACATTTACAGTTTTCAACTCTTTTTTTTTGTTTTGCAGCAGAGTAGTTTAAAGGCTATGCACACCAACTCAACACAGGTGTTAGTAACACTTATTCTGGCTGATTCAACCTCTTCTAAGCTTAACAGAGAGGAGTTGTTACTGGGTATATCAAAACCAAACTCCATAAACTAAATGATTAAGTCATAGTTGTTGTGCCCTGAAAACAGAACAACAAAGCCAACTGGAATGTGAGAGAAATGTTAATTAAATACAGTCTGTATATCTAATCTAATTCCAATCACAAAATTCCCAGCACTGGTCGCTTTCCAAAGAAAATTTTGAAGCTGGAGTTAAAAAAATACAACGAGTATCCTTCAGTCTTTATAGTTTGAAATTCATTTCTATCAGTTACTATCCTTACACTGCAGCGCAGCAAGGGAACGAAGTCAAGGGACATTTTTATCATGACTGTAACTGTGGAAGATACTCGATTTCAATTCAAACTGTTGAAACCTTATATTAACTTTAGATAACATCTACAATACAAATTGTATTGCAAATGTAAATATTGTCCCCCGACCCTTACAATGAAATCACATTAGAAAGACAACTTTTCATAGCACTCTACTGATGTATATATGGAGATGAGAGTATTGTGTTCGGATCCACTTGGAAAAATGTACATTTTCCTTTATACTGATTTAAAAGGCATTTTTCTCAGCCCAACACCATACAAAGTATGTTTTCTGCTGCAATAAAAGCAGTTTAAAATGCCCCGTAAACATTTATCTTATTTTCACCCTAAAATTCCCCGTAAAGTTCATAAAGTGGTTTTGTCACAGTTCAAAGACATGGACGACTCCAGGGGCATGACAACAAAGGCGACTTTCAATGATGATAAAGGGAGGTTCTCCGTACAAAAATAGAAAAACTAAACTCAGGCACCTGGAACAAAAGGTTGCAGAAGACAAAACTAGACACACAAAACCACAATGAGCAGGCTAAAGCAGAGACTTTGGTCCAGGCATGGTATGAAAACAGATAGGGGCTCAGCAGGGACAAACATGAAAACAGAGTGAAAGAGAACAGGAGGTATATAAAGAGGGGAGGCTGATGAGGAAGTGGAAACGGGTAAGAATGATTAATGGAGCGGGAAAAACAAACAAACAAACAAAATAAAACGGGAAACACACAAAGCAGACTGAAAGAACGAAAACACAAACTATGACGAATTATTGTCCCAACGGTTCTACAGGTAACAAACCAACTCAAATTCAGTGAGTAACTAAACAGTAAGGTTAAAAATCACTTTAACTGTCATGGCCTTCCAGCTTTTTAATCAGTGTCATCTTGCTCTGCAAGGAATTTTGCAAGCATGAAAAATGTATACAAAGACAGCGGCTCTTTTAGGGGTTCAGATACATGCCAACACAGTTACAACCCAAGTTAAATGAGAGAAAACAGCTCTAATGTCTCTAACCAGTCTGGTCAATACAGTATTGGTTGTCTAAGTGACTTGAACTGTGACACACTCCTGTATGCTCCTGAAATTGCATCTGTTTCTGCCCCCCTTAAGAGACTATACAAATGTAAACTTTTCAGGAAACATATGAGCAACTGTGTGCTTCATCATCATTGTCCTATTTTGCTTTTAAACGAATCCCCATGATTCTGGTGCTCTATTTTTATGCTCTATGAATCACATTGTCTACATCTTTGTCTCAAAAACAGTATATTTCTCAAAAATATATATTGCAAATGACCTTAAACCTTCCTTGTTTGTAAAGATAAATGTATATCACCTTAGCCTGCGGTGGAGATGCCGATGAGCCATCTTTTGTTTGCTCCCACACTCCTTCTGTCTCTTATAGCGCACGCTCATGTTTGCGCATTGAATTACGCTACATCCCTTTTTAAATCAATGCATGTTCACATTTCAAACTTAATCTCCACCGGCCGTCAATCAATGCCCTCAAAAAGAATCAGCCTTCCTGATTGGATGGGCCTGTTGCCTTGGTTCAAATAATCCAAACATGAGGCAATCAAAGCAAAATTTTCCCACCCAGTTCACAAATCTAAATCGATACTGGTAAAACATGAGAATGTGCTGTTTTACACAAAAAGAGAAATATCACTGAAAAAAAATGAACCTGTTTTAGTTTCTTTGGCTGAGGTGTTGATTAAGTTTGAAAACGCTAATTAACTTCAGCCAGATTAATGCAACTTTCTGTTTCCGCTAATTAGGTTGACGTTTTACAGTTTTTGTACTTTCTAATTCACCCCCTCATCAAAATGCACTGTTTTCATGGGATGAAGCCTTTTCCGATGGCTCACTAGTGGATGACACGTGCACCTGCAGCATATGAATTTAGACAGACTGTCTCCCTTTCTTCTTTCCATCTCTGCTTGCTAGCGCTAACAGGCGCTGCATGAAGATTATTGGTCTGATTACAACCTGATTGATACTACGCCTCACTCTTCACACACAATAAGCACTGCAACAGACACAATAATGTAAAAGCTTTCTATCAATTTACTCATCCCGTTTCATTGCCATAGAAACTAATACAAAAAACAACCCATGTTGTCTTGTATGTTTGTGCACTAATGTCACTGATTGGGGAAAATAAGAAGCCAAGATGAAAGTGAACTGCAATTTAGGCCAATTTATGGAGCAAACATGTTTTTTTTTTTTATTACCAAATCCACTCAGTGCGCACAGAGGTATTGTAACAGTACCCTCTTCTTTTGCGACGCACACCACTTGAATCCTTCTACATGTTTGAAAGGCGGGATTAGTCACTTAAATCTTTGAAACCAATAGTTACTGTTCGGGTCGTCCAGCAAGTGAGTCAAAGTTTGGAGACCCTGATCCATTATTAGCTTGTCAGTTGGAAGTGTGTTTTCTCACAAAGGTTTAAAGGAAGGGAAAAAAGTATGCATGTGTGTGTTTGTGTGGGTGTGATGAAAATGGAAGGAAATCAGAGGTATCAAAGTGAGAACAATAGGCCTGTGGTATTACACATTATTATCCACTCATGTGTTAATATGTAATTAAAAAATATGCATCTAAAAGTGTGTGTGTGTGTGTGTGTGTGTGTGTGTGTGTGTGTGTGTGTGTGTGTGTGTGTGTGTGTGTGTGTGTGTGTGTGTGTGTGTGTGTGTGTGTGTGTGTGTGTGTGTGTTTGGGCATGTGTGTGTGCATTTCCAAGTGGATTTTTTTAGTAAATATATTCTCATGTCTTGGCTGGCTGATAGGATGATGACTGTAATCAAGCCTGTACCTTTCCATCACACCAAGCTCAAAGCGATGACATTTCTAATGGTGCGGGCTAGCTGAAACATTAAAACGCCATGTCACGCCAACACTTTTAATGGCTTGTCTTTGTGTCTTAAAAGCCCCTTGACATTTCCTATCAGGGTCCCTGGGGGTTTGGTTTGGCTTCTTGAAGTTTTGCTGAAGTTTAATCCATTGCTTCGGATGTTTTACATATTTGTTTCCCTCAATTCTCTATTTTGTCAGGCGGCTGAGGTAAAATGAGCTCTAACTGAGCAAAGCAGATGCACATAATTCTTTTTCTCTGAAGGTGAGGGAGATTATAGAAAGAGTTTGAAAGCGTACGAGTATTTTTTGATCGGCTTATGGGATGACAAAAGACGTGGAATAAAGTAGATCAAATTAGAAGGGCGAAGAGGATTAGACATAAGAAGAGAAAGACGTGTTGGTGTACAGTAGGTAGGTCATCATTGCTCTTTTACTCTATCAGCTTGTCGACTGAAGTGGAGCAGGACAGCCCCTCAAAATACTGTTCGAACATGCGCGCATGTACGCGCGCGCACACACACACACACACACACACACACACACACACACACACACACACACACACACACACACACACACACACACACACACACACACACACACACACACACACACACACACACACACACACACACACACAGCATCACACCTGCTGCTGACCTGATAAAATCAGGGGTAACAGCGTATTTGCCTGCCAAAAACAAAAAAGGAAACCCCTTGGGTTTTTTGGGCCGCGTGTAGCGATCGTTTCTTGTCACACTTTGCTCTCCTTCACTTTCTTCTCTGCAGTCGCTGTTGTTCCTCATCCTCACTCTATCTTTTCTCATCCTGGAGCTCTTTTGCTTGCCGAGGATCATCCAGGCATCGGAGACGTGCTCGGAATCGATTGTCTACTTAATACTCGAGACAAACACAATTAAAAATTGATTTGTGGCTCATTATTGACCAATGCAAATAATTAACCGAGGTTTCACAGCCATTACAAGTAGAGTCTGTTTTTCAGCATGGTTGTGTGTGAATGAGATTTTACATATTGTGGACACAGTATGCTGCTTTGTAACAAGTGTTTGTCACTTGCTGTACAGCAGCACACACGCCCTGGCTGCTGTAAATGTTTTGTGTTATATTATCTCTGCTGGTGTGGACCTGTGTATGTATATGTCTGTATATATATTTTTTTGCTGGTAACGAGCGTTGATTTTTTTCAGTGGCATTCTATTAGCTGCCCAAAATGTTGAATGTTTGTTCTCTTTTCAAGCTGATGTGGCTCTGGGGCTTGTCGCTGTAATCTAGGTGTTAATTTCAAATGTGTTAATTTCACACAATGCTCGTTAGCACTTCTATAAGCACTGTCAGAGTTTGTTTAACTCTGGTTTTATTGGATTGAATTCCTAAGGTTTGTGATTCTGGAAATAATGTCATAAGATACTGCACCATTCAGACCTCAGTGGTTTCATATAGAGACAACATGCAAGGATGGATTTTGATACTTTGCTCCTGAAAAAGAAAAAAATGGTGACACAAGGATGTCCCCTAATTTGATTGATGGTCAAATTGGGGGTATTTTGATGTCACAATTATTGTAAATTGTTGTTTACTGTTGTTCTTGTAATTTCAGACAAATTTTGATAAAAGACACATTTACAAAGCTGCGACCAAATAATCATAATTATGGAACTGTCATCAAAAGACATATTTGTAATCTTGGGTGATATGATTACAGTGGGTTTTGTCAATGTGCTTCCTCCAACAGCCCAAAGACACAGGTGTGGTTAATTGGCAACTCCAAATTGCCAATAGGTGTGAATGTGATTGGTTGTCTGTCTCAGCTGTGTCAGCTCTGTGATTGACAACCTGTCCAAGAACTCACCAAATGTCCGCTCTGATAGGCTCCAACTTGCCTGCATTTTTTTGTTGTTGTCTGGAATCTAAAAGATTTAATTTGCTGTAATTTGTTAGTATAGTCAGTAGGTATGATTAGAGGAAGTGAAACTTGCTGGGTAGATGTTCCTGCACACACCCTCACAGGTGTTTTCACTTCTTGCTGATTACATCTCTGTACAGGATATAAATGGGAGGAACGTTGCTGTGAATTGCATGACAGTGACAGAAGTGTAATTTGTCAAAAAAGCTCACAGTTTGCCACATCATGTGTGTCCCTGCTTCATGAATTCAAGGCCATCCATAATGTTAGTCAGGACATGCTACACTGTCTCCCTCTTCAATGCTACATGCGTCTCATGTCCCAACTGTAATGTGTAGTTTCTATTTTATTTTATTTTATATTATATGTATATCATTTCAATTTAATTTCCTTGTAAAAATATGCGTTGGCATCACTGGGCAAAACTTCCATTAAAACCTTTCAGCATATTGTAATTCAAGTTCTCAAAGAACACGGCATCTCCTCTTGGCTCTGTATTCTGGCTTTAGAAAATCTAGATAAACTCTACATGACTAAAATCACAACATGTTAGCTTAGCAACCAACGAAAAAGGAACTTCCATGGCTTCTGCCATTTCTGTAAACTTTTAAATGTGATACAGTGCCAGAGAGTCCCAGTCTGATGAGCAGTATGTTGTGGTCAGTCATGTCAAATGCAGCACTGAGATCCAGTAACACCAAAACCAGAATGTTTGATGAGTTACTGCTCAGATGAAGGTAGTTTAAAACTTTTAACAAGTGCACCCTCAGTGCTGTGGTGTGGTTGAAATCCAGCCAGGGAAAAAAAACATCAAAGAAATTCTTTTGCACCAGAAAGAAAAAACCTAAAGTGTTTGTTAATAAACTTCAAGTTGAGTCTATTGCGAATATGTGAAGAAAGTTCCTTCTTTTCCTTCTCTGACTGTGCTCTAACAAACCAGGACTTAATCCATCTATCTCACCTCGCTGTCGCTTCTGACATTTTCCACAACTAAGCACCCACCTCCTCACAATTACCTATCATTGTGTTGTCATTGCCTCCACCGTCCTATTATGTACAAACGGAGGAGAGGGTTTGACAGTTTGTCAGGCCAGAGAAGATAAGATGGCCATTTAGCAGGCGTTTGCTCTGCTATCATCTGTCTAGATTTAATTATACTGTTAGCTCTCCTCCCAGGAAAAGGCTTTGAAGTCACTGTGAGAGACTAAATGTGATCTGTTTTAGCAGCAGAGTGTACTGCGCTGGAACTTTGGAGAGATTTAGAGACGTTTTTCACACACTGCAGTCTTTCAGTTTTGATCTTGAAATTAACAGGCATGTGTAATTATTTTACTATTGTGTAGAGTTAAAAAATATGACCCATTATACCTGGAACTTGATTTTAATACGAATCCATCACGTTACAAGACCTCTGTCTGCACCAGTTGAAGGGGAGCGCTGCTGCAGAGCCTCGAATGCAGCATTCCCATCCTGACAGTGGAGTCTGTAAAACATGCACTGCAGTCATAGCCGGAGGCAAAAGAGGAGGCACCCTTATAAAATGTGACGGTACAATGTAGGCAGCGGGGTGGGGGTGTTGTGTTATGAGCAGAGGGACTATCATTCAAGCCAAGGATCTGAGTTCTGGTAGACATCGAGCTTCACTAAAGAGTCCTTGAGCAGATCGTTGAATCTCAGCTGGAAAGGGAATTTAGTTGAGGGGATCAATATTCATTATTTGGGCTGGAGCATCCTTTTCCGTCAAGAGGAAACAGGAAAAGTATAATTACACATACTAGGAGACCCTAGGAATGATTTTCCTGGGGATAAACACTTATACAGTGTAATATTCTACAGAGGCAGGGAGACGATCCGGACTGAGACGCCAGTTATGGAAACAGATGTAAATTATGTAATTGAATTGTCCTCAGCCCCCTTTTTAACAGCCCAGGTGGACTTTGCATACTTTGGCTTTTTATCGCTTTCCTGTTGTTGCCCTTACCTTCCTCCCTCCTCTTTTCTTGTATCTGTTGTTTCATTAGACCCGATCTTTTGTTGCATTTGCTCTTTTGGACCCCGCTCCTTTTTCTTTCCCTATCAGTTGTTTGCCAGGTGGTGAGTCTGTGAAAGCTGTCTGATTTATAGCAGCACAGAGAGCCATGCTGGACAGGAGTCTTCCACTGGGTATTCAGGAGGAGTGTTTTTGTTTTTGTGTGTGTGTGTGTGTGTGTGTGTGTGTTGGTACCTATAAGTAAAGACTATTAATACATAATGACTTTGTTTTACATGTTAAAGTAGGTTTTTTTTTTTTTTTTTCTTTTGAGTTGGAGGGGCCACTGCTGCTGGGTGACGTAATAGTATCACTGCTGATATCAGCACAGGAGTGTCTCACCAGACACCAGATTTAAAAACTCCACACCGTGAATGACAGATTTATCTGGCAGTGAAAGGCTTGTCTGCATTGTGTGAACTTGTTTGACAACGGCTTGAAAGCAAGACGTTTATTTCTATGTAAAAGTTCTGTAATATAGCTGTAATTGCAGTGTTTTTGGACTTGACCAGAGATCTTCGTCACAGCAGTATAGAAAGAACAAAAAGGTGCACACAATATGAAAAAGAGCAATGAATAAATACACACACACACACACACACACACACACACACACACACACACACACACACACACACACACACACACACACACAGACTATATACACACAAAAAAACCTAATAAAATAAATAAAAATAAATTAATACAGTTTGGGATGAGTGGAAAAAGTGACTAGTGCAATAAAATGAAATGAATATGAATAGTGCCACATTATTTTATGGTGGTGTTTTCAGGAGCAGTATTGAGTGTATGCCATCTGCATTTTGGCAGTCCCATGTCCAATCACTGTTATGTAGGAAACAAATGAGAGAAGATTACATGCATATAGTGTGGATGAAACGCAGGTTGTTTTGTGGCTGGTGTAGAGAGCCATTGATTAAAATGGAAGCGTATTTGATCTGAAAGGCACGTATGACTGAAAAAAAATGAGACTGAAGACAAGCCTTCATGGTCTCAGATGGTTTAATGTCATAATTATGTGTTCAGCACAGCAAGCTCGTTTCGTCAATTTCATATTTGCAAAGAGAAGAAAAGTTGCATAGCTCAGCAGCGCAGTGTACAATGGATCAGACCAGACGATGCTTTTAAGCCCCTCTGCTGGAGAACAAAGAACAGCCTGTTGCAGTTTTATTGTGAATTTTGGATTTGAACAAACCATTACAGTTTAAATGCATAATGTAAAAAACAGATTGCAGTAACTTTAGAAAAATCAAACACTGTCCTCTGAAACATTATACTTTCAGTCAACTTCAAAGGGAAGTAGGTAGAACTGAAAAAAACAGAATGAAAGAGATATGTGTCTTAGTCAGTCAAACTGACTCCTCCCGGTGCCTGCAGCCTGTAGACCTCTGTCTTTATCATGTGCATCTCCATCTGTTATTCAACAGCTCTATTTCTTTTTTCTTTTTTTTGCATCCTTCTCTTCTAGTCCATTTACAGTGTGCAATGTGACTTGTAAAATATATCAATACTGTGTGTTTTAATTTTTTGGATTTTCTTATTTATTATCTCTGTTAACATTTTGCAACATTTTTGCCTTCTTTGCTGGAGGGTTTCAGGAGCTGATTTGCAGCTCTCTAACCACTGCTCTTTAATCCTCTCGTTCCCCGTTTCAGTCCAAACATGTTTCTTATCTTTCTTTACATTTTCTCTCAAGATCGTGCAGATTGCATCATTTTCTGGCTTTTCAGATTCTGGGTTTTGTACACTAATTGGGATACAAGTGCACAAGTCTTGCATGTCTGTCTACCTGCCCGCCTTCACTGTCTGTCTGCCAGCCTGTCAGCTGATATGCTTGGCTTTCTCTCGGTTTCCAACATTTGTCTCACAGTGATATAAAGGAAACCCAAAGGTGCTAGGTTGCTAAGGTAACCGGTCTTCCTATCATTCCAGGATCTATGACAAGTGTGTTCAACAAGCCAGTTTGAGGTTGAAATCTTTTACATTGGGAAACATTTGTCAGTAAATGATCCTGCAAGAAGTTTTAATGTGGAGGTCTGCAGCAACCCAATAGTCAAGAGTCTCTCAAATGTCTAAAAGACAGACAATATTTTTTTCTATGAAACACTTTTCAAAGTCCTGCTTCATTATCTGTTCTGTCAGGATACTGATGTGGGTCTGATGGCACACAACACCAAATCATTATGTTATTTTATGATTGACCGGCCAGTTTACATAAGCTGCACTAAAATAAACACGTTTCACATTAGTGATATGTAGACAGCTTCTGGTTTTATTTCTCAGTAAATCTTTTTGCAGTGCGATTTGAGCCTCCACATCAACACAATGAAGTCAAATTAATTTGTGGTTCTCACTGTATTTTGTCAAACACCTTTTTTCCTATGAACAATTGTTTTTTGTATATTTTTTTTTCTGAAGCAAAATGTGATGCAAGTTGTAAATGTGGTTTCTTGTTTTTTTTTCATTTATTTATTTGTTATTTTATTTTACAGGGACAGTGCATATTGATAAAACATTACTGTAAAATTGATTTATGCCAAAGTAAGGCAAGAGGCAATTTTTCTGATAATTGACTGATGATTCAAAGTCTAAAATCTGATCAGACCACATCTCCAGAGTCCTGATTTTTTGATTACTTGGTCATTAATGTGGAATCTCGTAGATATTTAATATGAATTTATTTATATAGATTTGAAGTTTTCTGGGGACTTAAAAATACAACAGCAACTTCTCTTTGATTACTCTGAGTATTCCACATAATGTCAGATTAATACAGTATCTCCTGAGTAATTCCAAAACAACATGATAGCAGTCAGATCAACAGTAATAGATAGAAAATATAATTTGTGATTCTTTAGGAGAACTAGGCCTTTAATGTCCTGAAACACAATGAGCTAAAATATGTCTTTTGGAGGTGAATAGATACATTTCTGAACATTTCTTGCCTTGCAGCCCTTTACAACAGCCAAAGGGTCCCTGTAATGCTCTATCTGAATTTCATACAGAGATTGCATCATTTGAAGAACACAAAATTGAATCCTTCAGAGACCTGAGCCTAGTCTCATTTCATACTCAGACTGATGCACACAATGTTTCCGCTCACTTGTATTGATTGACTCCATTCAAATTTTGGGGTATTACATTTTTGATCAACATTTGTGAGGGTTTCCAGAGTCCATTACAAAGCAGAAAAAACACACACAGGCTAAACCCACCAATGCACACTGGGGGAAGTCTGCCAATGGTTAGGAGTTAATCAACCTGGTAATTGCTCCTCTGTGACAGGTTGATGTTTTTGTTTTGATCTCCCTTCTTTCATCCTCTCCTCCCCTACGATTCTGCTGTGGTAAAAATCGGACCCAATAAGTCATTCACAGAAGCAATCAACAGCGGTTGGCCAGGGCTGGACGGGAAATTTTCTCCACCAGTGTTTGTGTATCTGTGTGTGAGCTCGAGTGACTTTCTGTGACTTATTGTTATGCTGCAGCATTCATTCAAGTCAAGTTCTGCGTGGGCTCGGATTTTGAAGCTGAAGAGACTGGCTGACTCTCAGGTCACAAAGCGTAATTCTTATTGTATTCTGAAAAATGTTTGTTAATCCTAAAATTATTTTGGGAAATAGAAAAATACTGCTAATCCCAGATAACAATATTTTCCCCCAAAGAATATACCCAATTATTTATTTTAAGGTTTGTTCTCTTTCTTTAATTCCCCTGTGGTCCTTCAGTTCTGTTCAGACTCCCAACATTTTTAAAGATGCTAAAAGCATGTTTCAATTCCCTTTTTTTGGTTCTTGTTGTGTATTATCAGATGCACTGTGTGGAGTCGACCTCAGGTTGCAGATAATGAAAGAGGATACACTTTTTTGACAGCTACATAGAATATATCACAGAAAGAAATGGTTTGGAAGATAGCCAGTGACTGTTTTAGACTGTTGAAAAGCACTTCTGGGAAGTGAATGGGATTTTTTTTTTTTTTTTCATTTTTTTGCTGAATCATGGTTTTGCACAAAAACACCATTATGAGTGTGTATGTGATTTACTGTTACACCCTGCTTTATGTGTGCGTGTGGTTGTGTGTGTCCTTTGCCCTTCATTGGGAATGCAGAGCTGCTCTATTTCTGTGCCTCACATTTCTCATCAATATTTTACTCTCTCCTCCTCTTCACCCCCGCCCCTCTCTCTCTGACTCTCTCTCCCTCTCCCGCTCTCATTCTCGGGCATCAGAATAAGGTTTTATCTACGCTCCACCACACACCATTGAAGGGCTGGCTGGCTGGAATCCCGCTGGGACGATATGAGTTGCGTCTGGTGCTATAAAGAAACTGCCACCGCCAGATGGTTGCAAACAATCCTTTTGCTATTTTTTTTTAACCTTTATTCACCCACACTAGGTTGACATCGTCCAACACATGCTTACACTGTTTTTCAGCTATTCACAGAGGAGTTGTCCAGCACAACCAATCTCTTTGACACAGGGTCATTTAGCGAATCCACTGCTGCAGCGGCAGTCAAGGGCAGGTCACTCCATGATAGTGGTTGAATATAGTTTTGTCCAATTTCCCCCACCAGGAACGTTAAATAATATCCCCCCCTGCTGAGTCAATTCCAGCTGCCCCATCAACACTAATGACGCCACACAGATAGAAGAAACTAGGGGGGTTAAAAGAGCAAGGGCCTCATGTAGTGCAACAATATCGCGTCGTGTACCCCCATACTGACGAGCCAGAGCAGACACTACAAAATGCTGCTGAAGCTCCAAACATTTAACCTTTTTAAAAGATATCTGCAGGTGGAGTTTTTATAGTTTATATTGTTGGACTCGCTCTCGGAGATGCTGAAGTGGAGACAAACAAACTGTGAGTCAAAGATGAGCTTTATTTTACTGGTGCACAAATTTCGAATAATTTCCCAAGGACCTAATAACTATATCATTTTCCTTCATTTATTTTAAAACCCAATAAGTCTGTCTATAGTGTTATACAGAATATGCAGTTCATTAATTTAAAAAAAAAAGGACCCTCGTGTAGGGTTTAGTGGAATCTATTAATAGAATAGAATATTTATTATTGTGTTTTCATCAATGTGTATAGTTCCTGAAACTACGAATCATGTGTTCGTTACCTTTTAACTTCTCGAATAAGCCTTGTGGAGTGGAGTGGCTACTCTTCCGCAAAGCCTTCCATTGTGCACCGCCACGTTTCCACAAACTAAACACTGGATCTGGAGGGAGTTTTTACCTAAAGGCCACTGTAGATTCTCCTAATCTGGAATCTCACCGCTATATACCAATACATCCTACACACTGATCCTTAGGTTCCAGCATAACTAAATTGTCAAATCACATCCCATCAGCAAACATGCAGAATGGTGCATAATTTCAACAAGCAAGTATATAATATATTTAATGTCGTATGTCCTCCTTTCTTTTTATTGCAACCTGATCGACTGGCATTGGATAGATTCAAGATTTCGCCAGAGAAATGAGAAGACTGTTTGCTGCACATTCCACTTCTCCGATTGTGTCAGGTTGATTATGCAGGTTGAGTCTGAGTTGGTGTACTTGACTTGTGTTGAGACCTTGTTGTCTCCTCTCTGATGTAAATGGGACAAACAGTCTGAGGCAGGTGAGCTGCATCTTTCATGATGTTGCTGACCCTCTTGTGTTATGTGTAGATGTCTGTGTGATGGGAACACAGTGATAGCATCAGAGAAGACAGCCAAGTGGTCAGCAGGGATGAAGCTTAGTTTCCAGTGGAGAAGAGTACCTGTTGAAATATCGTAATGAATATATTCAGAAGAATGAGATTTTAATGTAAAACTAATTTTATGAAATGATCACCCAGACAGATTATTAAGATGAACTACAAAAGCTCTTAAAATCACTGAGTAAACGGAAGACTTGGTTAATCATTTCAGGTTCAGACACATCATTGACTCACATCACTTTTTTATTTGTTGAAATTATGAGATAATTTAATCATGATCCCAGATTCAAAACTCAATGTTTCAGTTTACTGAATTGATTTAATCCAATTAATGAACTCGCTAAACCTGAAGGTTTTGCAAAGTTCCTGCTTCTCAGAACATTTGTCACTGAAACCAATGAAATTAGATGTACTACTAAATTATGAGGACATTTACGAGACTGATTTAATAATTTTATATTATGGTTGTTATAGTAAATACAATAACTTGGCCATCAGATACACAAACCTTATAGTGAATACCTGTTGCTGTACAAATGTCCATTTTCTATAACTATCTTTTTAAATAGAAACATTTCTGGCAATTTTTGCTTTGTGATGCTCAAACCAACAGCAGTCAGCTGACACCCAAGGGAGCAAAATTACGCTTGGTAATTCACCCATCAGGGCCACATTTGAATATCTGGCTGTGTTCATGCCGTGTGTGTGTGTGTGTGTGTGTGTGTGTGTGTGTGTGTGTGTGTGTGTGTGTGTGTGTGTGTGTGTGTGTGTGTGTGTGTGTGTGTGTGTGTGTGTGTGTGTGTGTGTGTGTGCGCGCGCGCGCGTGTTTGTGTTTTTTTTCCCCTTAATGTGTATCAGAATAAAGGTGTGATTACCGAGGGCATTAGCCCCTCTGCCTGCCTTTATTAGGCCACACGTGAGGGGCTTTATTTCATCAGAGCTGACACCCTCCCCAGGAGTCATTTCTTTTTGCAATTTTCTGCTCCGTTTCATGTTCCATTACCGGCAGATTATGCTTTTTCCTCTGTCTTGCACATACACTCATTTATGGATGAGCTCATGCACAAACACATTTGCAGCACTTACACACACAACGCAGCTGCACACACATATTGTGAATGCTCATGATGCCGTGCACTATTGTTATTGGGCCACTGGTTGCTGGATGGTGAATGGGAGAGCTTGCCTAGAGCAGAGGACAGTAGTTAAACCAGCACTGAAGTGTTTTCTTTACCATGAAAGTGAAATCAATTTCAACTCCCATTACCTGTATGTATAATTCAAAAACACACTGTGAAAGGAAATGTGACTTTTATTCCCTATTTCATCAATTGTGTGTGTGTGTGCATGCGCAAGCACATTTTTTGTTTGTGTATTTGACATTTGAAAGTTAATGCAAGTCATTTTTAGAAATGAAGACAGTTATTTGTTCTTCTGAAGGAGCTCTGTCAACACTGAAAATAACACTCATGATGACATTGAAGTTATTTTGCCTTCCGACAGAAAGCCAACATTTCCAGATGAGGACATGGACTTTTGAGGAAATGGACTGGGGATGGAGGGTGTAACAAAAGACACTATATTGAGCTGTAGGGTTCATTGTTGTATGTCAGGGACTACAAATATTTTGCCCCTCCCTGCCTCAGCCTTGCTACCTACAGAGATTAAAATTGGACTGAACCTTGTCACCTGAAAACTAAATTCTACCATCTTGTAAAAGGCTCATTGCAATATGGTCTCAATTAAAAATGCTTGTTTCCTTCAAAACAATCTTAGGCACACTATACATGTCGCAACCAAGTGACAACTAACAGTGATGTCACCCACTGGTTTGCGAACGTCCGTTATTAGGCCTCGAGTTCGAATTTTGGCCGTCGCCATTTGGCTCGTTCGGAGCTGTTTTGAACCAGAAGTGACCATATTTGTGCGAGCTGAAGGGGAGATAGCGGTGGGTCTGACTCAATCTAATTGGGAACTCAAGGGACGCTTTGCCCTTTCTGCAAACCTGACGGCACCACAGGCCTGTCAATCAAACAGACACGCCCCAACACATACTACTTTTTGAGTGGTTTATTTGGGGGTGTGGTATCTAATTAGTGATGGAATTATTTTCAGATGTTCCGCCAGAAAACTAATAACAAGGAGTGACTTTAGCGAATGACACCAAAATGACTCATGGGAAGTTCTGACTTTGTATTTCATAAGTGAAGGTGAATGGGAGTCTATGGAGCCAACCTCTAGTGGCCCTCGGTTGTATTGCAGTTTTAGGCACCTCCGCATCGGCCTCATTTTACAGATCCGGAATCTTCGTCCACTTTTATACACAGTCTATGGCTGCAACCCAGATAGGTATCAATCAGGGCCATTATCAGCAGTAGCTTCCACATTTTTAATGTGCTGTATTAATGAGTTGAGTGGGAGGACTTTACTTCATCAACGTGCAACCCTTTTGTTCAAAAACTAGGAAGTGATACACTGTCAATAGGAGAGAAACATCCTAATTGAATTGTCTTTGAGATGAACTCTGTCTCCTTCATAATCACAACAATGCCAGCTCCCACAGTTTTGGCTCGATAAATCCACTTTCAGTCACTGTCTCATGCTGAAGAAAACACATGTAGCATGTAGGCTCCTCTCCTTTGACTTTATTAAATAGCTGCGTCTAACACCTGGCAGCAGGATCAATACATGAGTCTCCCAACTGAGAGAGAGGCTGTGCATAATTTACATACATGGCACACTAGCAGTAACTCCATTTATAATTTAAATGGTCTGATGTGGCTTTGTGATTTTAGGGTAGCTTTACCTAAATGCTTTTCTGCACAGCAAAAAGGTGAGCTGTTGGACACAGATTCCAGGTTTATCCAGTGAAATCAATGGGAGCAAAATGGGCAAAAAAGGAGTCCAGCACCATTGAAGCTTTCGCTCCTCTAAATATAATTTTCTCTGGAAGGACCACAGTATTTTTCTGACATCGCAAGTTGTCATCACAGGAAGCTGTCAGTTTTGCAGCTTAAATTCAATGAGATTTTCAGTAGTGGCATAACTGAGTATGAAACCTGATGAGTTAAGTAAATAAAAAATAAGGCAACAGTAGCTAGTCTTCAGTTTTATGCATGGACGGGAATATTTGTGCTTCATGAAGCATAAGTTCAACAAACACTATTACACAAATGTTGCCGCTGGCAGTGTTTGGGTACACAGAAAGCCTGTATATCTGGGATGTTGTAGTGTCATGGGACATTGCAGTGCTTCAATGGTGAACCCCTCAAATTCATTTATAGGACTGCTTCACCCAAATATATAGATAAAAAAGATACAGTGAAAATAAATCTTCTCTCTTCTCTCTTGGTGATGGCCATTTAGTTAGTATGAGATATCAGTCTTTGAAATTTCTCCATTCTATTGCAGCTTAATTTAATTTGTATTTAGAGAGTGCAGCAGCAACATCTCTTTCCAGGAAAGCTGTGTTCTCTGGATGTGAATTGTAACAATGACATTGTTTCCATCTGAACAATTCTCTATTAAAGAAAATGAAAAGTGTTGGCAGTGTAGTTTGTGAAAACTCCTCCACCCAAACCCACTTCCCTATTTGACGGAGCTCCCCTGCCTCACAAATCCCAATTTAACCCCTGGTCACTGGTGTGGATCTGAAGAAGGCAATGGTAGTTTATCAGCTCATTTTTTCATGGACATTCATGTTCCACAGAGGATTAATACAGCCCCCTCACACCACAGTGAGGTGTACAGTTTTGGTTAATATCTTAAATTATTGCGGGAAACAAACATAAGCTATCATGTTTTCCACATGGCTTTTGTTTTGTTGATATTTGACTGCTGCTCTTTTAATTACATCCTCTCATTATACCCTCTTCTCCTGGAATGGCTTAATGTCACCTGTCTGGAGAGTTTATCTTGATGAACCAGCTCATAAATGCCACACAATAGCAACAGACTTCATTTGTTTCTGGAAAATCGGTTAAAAGCCCTGCTTCATATGGATTAATACAGATCCTCGAGTACGTATGTCGACTCTTAATTTCATTTAAATCTTTAACATAGTTCCTCATCTTTATGCAGACATATTGAATATCTTATTTATAGTTGCAGTTGTGATTTGTGTATCGCTAAAAGGATCATGCAACTGTAGCAACTGTTACTGGTCTGAATACACCTTAAAGGTGTATTTATGTAATGTAGATAACACAAAATATAAAAGAGGAGTTTTTTTGCTAAGCTGAGTTTTCTCCTACTGTATGTTTTAATTTCTAACTGTATGACTTTTTTTTTTTTTTTGTCTTTTCCTCCATACTCTGCCAAAAAAATACACTTTCCCAAACACTGTTCTTTTAGCTTAGAGTCTACTGTGATAATGGTGGGCGAGAGTAGACTCCCCATAAGGATCACTGAGAGGTGATTGTAAGAGATTGAAGATGGCATGAGGAGATGAGAAATTATTAAAATAAGTGTGCAGAAATCAGAGGATGAGAAAAAAAGCAGAAAGGCAGCAATTTAACGTTTTCTTGCGACACGTAGGTGTCTTTGTGTGTCTCAGCAGGCATAAGTGGAAATATGAGGGAAGACACAAGTGTTGACTGAAACGGTAACCACTTTAAGACTGGATAAGTGTTTGTGTCTTTCTGACAGTGCAGGTCTGTGCTGCAGCCGCTTAGGCAGGTGTGTATTGTATGTGTGTCATTAATTTTACGTTTGAGTAGCACTCATCAACTCTTCAGTAAACTTTGTGTGTGTGTGTGTGGGGGTGGGGGGGGGGGTGTGGGGGGGGGGGGATTTGGGGGGTTGTTCCACACTGAGGATTTCATTAGGCTTTGTTAAACAACATTAGCACTTAATAGATGAGTGTCACTGGTGTTATTGACAAGCGAGATATTATTTATTCTGAACCTCTTCATCTGTAAGCCTGTTGCTGCTTACCAATAAGCATGACTTGCTTTGATAGTGTTTTTTTTTATTTTATCCTCAGGTTTATTTTTAATGTGTGGAGGAAGTGTCTTTAAACATCACTGTACTGTCAAGCTCAGAGTGCAGTCGGTCCTTTGTCTGTCAGAACAAAATCATCACTTAAAATTCATGTGGTGGTTTTGTCGGTTTAACCCTGAAGATAGTCTTACGATGAGTAATCAGATTATGACTGAGATATCTATTTCTCTACTAAAGGAATAATAAAGAGAGTTGGGCATTAAAATTTTTGCCCAAGTCAAGGTCACAAACTTCCTCACAAAACAGACTCGGTCTGTGCTGCGTAGCCTGCTTCAAGTTCTTCCTCCAGGAGGAGATGTGTTTCCTTTGTGGACACAGGATCTTAGATATTTTTGATTGGATATCACGTTGCTCGACTATCCCTGCTTTCTCAATTCCACAATATCACATTGTATTTGAATCTAGCAGGGTGATACAGTATATACAAATACATAGAAAACGTGCGCTATATTCTTGATACAAACAAAAGTATCGTTATTGGGGTGAGCATGAGTTTAATTGTTTGTATGTGTCGCAGCCGTGTATGTAACATGAAGGTATGTAGTGCAGAGAATGTTTCTTGTTGTCTTTGTTCTGCTGTCCTCCGGGTACGGCCCTGTGCCACCCTCCTGTCGCAGGTTGGTTGAGCACACCTGTCTCCTCTTTAGCTCATCAGGATCTTGCATAGAGACTGGAAGCAGAGCGATGCAGCCGCTGCCAGTGGAGCATTCTGCAGCTGCATGTTTGTGTCGCTGTCAGTTTGAGTTGCAGCATATGAAATCGTTACACAATTTTGGAAAAAGGGTGTTGACTAGTATTTTACTTTGGTTTATATCGGATCCTTTTTGTCGATAGAAGCTGTTTTTTTGTGGATTTGTTATAAGTATTATTTTTTTTTTTAATTCATTTGATGCTTCCTTGAGTTTATTTCTGTTTCCCCTGTCTCTCCTTTTCCTGGGATGAATTTTATTGTTAATTCCATCATCCCCTGGGGTTTTTCAAGGATATAACAATGCATGTTTGTCTTCACTGACGTTATTAGTGACATGTCTTTGAAAATCTATGTAAAGCAAAAGTTTTTATTATGAGTCAAAAGGTCTGCTGTGAAAAAGGCCTTTTGCCTAATGATTTCTTTTAATGCCTCTTTGCGTCTCATGTAAAGCACTCTGATATAACTGGTTGTTGAAGGGTGCTTTACGAATAAGCTTGCTTTGGACCAATGCAGTCTCTATCTTAAGACCCTTACTCATACATTTTCAATCAATTGACCTTTTTTTTATGTCAGACTTTTTTTTTTTTTGCTGTTATTCAATTCACGTACTTCCGTTACATTAAGTTGTGTAGTGCGGGAATTTGGACAGTGTTGTTGTCTCTAATCACGTGCCATTCTGCACCTCCCTGAAATGGCCGTAACATTTTGAATGCATCACCTGCAAACTCTGCCGGCTTCTTTTGGTTGTTTTAGTTTGAAAATAACGTTGTTTTCGTGCCCTCTGTTTCACACACACAACAAACATACTGATGGCTTCAGCAATCTATATAAATACTGTTATGTGAATGTTTAAAACTTGCATTTGTATAGTGTGAAATATATGCCGGGCACGTTTTACGCTCAACAGTTGCCATCATGGCTACATGGCAGAAAGGGAGGAAGCAACAACCTTTCATACTGCAGTGGTCGAGGAAGCCGCAGCTGTTGCAGAATGACACACTACACAAATACAAGTTGTATACATCCAGACAAAAGTGTTTGTTTGTCACTAAGCACCACTATACTGCTGTTGAAGAGAAGCCATCAGTATGTTTATTGTGTGCGCTGAACAGAGGGCACGAGAACATGTTCATTTCAACGTAAATCAGCCAAATAAAGCAGGCAGATATGTTGGCAGTGGATGCATTCAAATGTTACGATGATTTCAAGTAAGCGTAGAATGGCAGTGTGCGAGTTGAGACAACATTACCCTGTCAAAATTGTGCACTACATTATGTAAATGTAGCAGAGGATGTACACTAATTGAGACACAGCTGCAGCTTTTGACTTGTCGTTGTGGGGAAAGCACAGGTGTATTAATGACTGCTGGATTCTAGTAAGGGGAGGTCTTGCTCTTTTACATGCTGGTTCACTGTCATGGCTCACCGGGACAATTAATGCAACTGTGGCATCGCTAATTTCACCTGAGCATAACCAACTGTGACAAGTCAAAATGTCTGCTGTGAAAAAGGTTTGTTGTGCACAGTCCAGATGAAACTCAGTGTGCCTGAAGAGTTCCGCAGCCCCTAAAGGTGTTGGGTATCAGGGCCGCCTGGTTGGTAATCCCGTTTTGCTTCTGGAACACCTTAGATTTTCTGTGTTAAGTTTAGGCCTCTCTTTAGGTCGCTCTGGGAGTGAATGAAACACTGCAAATGTTTGCAGTTTAAAAACAAAGAACTGAACTGAAAAACAAAACAAAAACTGAACAAAAAAAAAGGAACAGCATATAAGAAAAATAACAAATTCACATAATAACCCCAATACCACTATCTTTCGCCACAGTCAGTCAAATTCATTCTATCGTCTTTCAGTCTACTACCCAGGTAGTGTACGTCTGTAGGCTCTCAGCCTAAAACTCTTATCTGTATCCCTTGCTCGTAGGTGTCCCGATAGGAGAATCCAAGAAGCCTGAATGCAAAATGAAATTCAACAGCAATTTACCATTTATCTCCGACTGTTTGTTCTCTCTCTTTTCTCCTGATAGATATCTTAGCCCAACTGAAAAACTGTGTTATAACTGTCCTCCTCTGTATCTCTACAGTAAGCGGCTAGCTGTTAGTAACATGCATTCACCACTCACCGGAGATTCCTCACGGACTTTCCACACATAGAAGAGCCGTGACTTAACAGAAACAACAGTTCTACACTTTTGGCAGAGAGCAGGAAAACAACAAGTTAACCAATGTGCTCCGTGTTCAGTGATAGTTTTAACAACAACAACAAAAATCTGTACTTTGCAATGCCATACATTCATTTACACTACTAATTTCATACAGTTCTACTTTGTGCTCAATTACCTCAGTGGGGCAAAAAAGTCCCTTTCATCTCAAACTTAACGATTTTATGCTGTTTATTTACTGGTGTTTACAGTATTAAAGGTGAGTTAGTGTAAATGATCTGATTCCTAAGCCTCTTTTTAAAAGCCATTTCTCAAAAAGTCAATAACTATTGAGGCTTAAAATGATTGAGATTATTTTTTTATTACCCAGCTGTAATACACCAAGAATGAGCCGTGGTTGAAAATATGCAAACACACGCTGTGGGCCTGGATGAGCTTCATGCTTATTCACCAACCTCTCAAATCTTAAATAGCCTTAGCGGGCCACACACTGACCGTCAAATGACCACATGCTTGTTTTTTAGTTGCACTCTTAAATTCTTCTCCAGTGAGAGAGAGAGAGATTATCGCCATCCTCACGTGAACTTCTGCCGTGTAAAACAAAGAATAATCAAGGACCTCTGTTCAAACTCTTCCTGTGAAGATGAATTCACTGAGGGCATTATTCAACAGTGTGCAATTGTAAAATATACAAGGGAAATTGTCGAGTGTATAGAGCAACGTTGTGAAATAGTAAAATATAAACCTTTTTAAGGAAACACTCTGGAGTATAACGTGACAAACTGTTAAGAGAATGACATTTAGCAGCGGGGAGGTTGTGAAACGCTCATAATGACATTTACAGTAACCTTTTGCAGTGACTTTTTCAGAAGGGTTAAAACCACAGAGATGGAAAAATGTGGTTATGTAAGGTCTTTCATTAATCAAACTGTGATTGCGCTGGGCCACAGCCTGAGGGCAATTTTTCCTCACTCGTTAAGAAGTGAGGGCTATAAGGATGATGCCATGCACATAAAGCAGTCAGGGCTGCAGGGTGGACTGATTTGTCCTTTAACCAGTCAGGCCAGGGTCAAGCTCCACAGCAGAGCTGCCGGACTGTTAAACTGGACACCGAATCCCTGCTAGTTTTCTGACCTCCAAATTGGATTCAGAGCAAATCAGGACCATTGACAAAATGA